>NC_136527.1:116333542-116571042 GCF_053919585.1 Euprymna scolopes
GATCTATGCGTTACCGGAGACTTTAAAAGATAACAGCCGACATCTTGGGGCTCTTCTTTTTCTTTTCCTGTCTTTCAGCTGCCGAGACAGATTCTCGCCCGTTTCTGAGGTAGGCCCTCTCTACGTCTATCACAGATTATTATATTATAAATTAGCGGGGGTACCCGGCGTTGCCCGAGTATTTGTTTCCGGGACGGGGGGGGGAGTTTTAAAAAATGTTATGGTAGGTAAGTAGGAAGGACCAAACCCGGATATCTTGATTTTTAATCCTATTAAGGTCAAAATCAGACAAAAAAAATGAGTTCATTTTATTTATATAGAGATTAGTAGACGCCATGTTCGAGGAAGATGCTGTCTAGCTGACAGACGACTACTGCCATATCTTGCCGACAGAGTGGCAACCATATTGCAAATCTAGATGGGGCGCAGTCAATGAGCACTAGGTAATCCTCGCTGTTGTGGTGAGTAACATATATCGCCAGTCGGCTCCAGTGGCTCTTTACGTCCAGTTTCCCTTTTCCTCAACCATTCTTTTAACGTCTGCTTTTCGTACTTCAGGGTCATCCAACTTAGCAAAATACAAGGTTCGCTTGATCCCTGGATGTCCACTTTGGTGGTGGACTTCCTTGATTCGATCAAACTGAGCAGAACATATGGCTGTGGCGCAGGCCAGTTGTATGGGTTCGATGGTGCTTCTAGTGGCGTCAATCCATCTGCGGGTAACTCTTGTTAAACAATCAGCCTTGTTCCCGGCTCCATCTACTATCACTGCCACCATTCCCGTTATTTATCAGTGCACAGTGCACAGTCCAGGATTTTGTGCACTGGTCGAACTACGCACAAAAATCAGGCTTATCTTCGCGTTGGGAGAATGTCACGTTCCCGGCTCCATCTACTCTCACTCCACCCAGCTGCACAATTGCGTTTATTCATAGGAGTAAATCATACCCAAGTAGCTCCCTGTCCATAATCAGAGCTTGCACAGCTACTTTCTACAAGTACTTATGTGGATGATACCCTCTCCGCAAGAGGACAACGAACTCCCGCCTATAGTCAGCACCGGAGTTCTTGTCGTTTTCCAAGTGCTGCAATGCTCTTTGCGCACAAGTGTCTGGGCATAACCCGTGTCCACAAGCACGTGGCACTCACACCCGTTAACCCGTAGGCTCACTGCAGGTATCACCTTGTTTAATGACGATCTGGGGAGAAGACTGGCCCTGTAACTTCCTCCCCTAGCCCGTTTCCAAGACATGCGTGAGCCAGGTGTCCTCGGTTCTTGCATTTGTGACACTGTGGTCCGCTAGGCTTCTGGGTCATTGACTGTGATGAAAGGCAATCACGAGCCCAATGGTTTGGGCCCCTGCATCTGAAGCAGTTAACGCTTCTGGTGTTCTCACTAGCTGTAGGCAGTGGTGTACGTGCATATGTGGCTTCTCGAGTTTGTACTGTGGCGACAGCATCTGTCAGCATTGCACGAGCCCTCTCAAGCAGCTCTTTCAATGACAGCTTGTCCATTCGGGTTGAGGCTGGCAAAAGTCCCTTTGCATGGCATGGCAATCCATTTACAAAGGCTCCCTTTATCCAACAGTCTGGTGGCATTTCACCTACCTGCAAATCTGTCAAAAACTAATCTACAGTCTCTCCTGGCCAAAGGCAGCAAGCAGTGAACTATTCCAATGCCGTAATTGAATCCGTCCCATAAGCCTTTACAAGCGCAGGCTAGATTTCCTCGAGGTCACTCCGTTGGTCTTCTGAGAGTTGCCGATACGTCTCACGAGCTGCACCCTTCAGCCACAGCAGCAATACTCGCTCCACCTTGGTTATCTTGCAGAGCTCACACATTAACTCTACATCCTCTACCCATTCTACTATTGGAACGTCTGTTGCTGCGCCACTGAACTCGGGGATGAGTCGGAGGTCAAACTGTCTTAGAGCCATAATTAGAGTACAGCCGAAATAGCTTGAATCAAAAGTCTTTGTCTAACACAAAGTAACAAACCTTTTGGCTAAAACGTCAAGCAGAGGTTCGCTAATCACAAGTTGAGTCGAGTAGAGTTCGTTATTCACAACACGAGATACACGTCGACGTTCTCTATTTGCATATCTTAAATGCTTCCCCGACTCCTCCCAGTGATTCGCCTTTTCTAATGTTTCGGGCACACCCAATTGGCATATACCACACGGGTGCTAGAGATCTCCACGAGACCGGAGGTTTTAAAAGACAACAGCCGCCATCTTGGGCCTCTTTTCTTTTTTCTTTCTTTTTTCTGTCTTTCTTTCTCGCCCGTTTCTGAGGTCCTCTCTACATCTATCACAGGGTGGCAAAGTTATTCTTCCAGATTTAGGTACACCTCCAGAACCATTAACTTAACTTATTGATAACATGACTTTGCATAATTCTTTACAGTTTTTGAAGAACATTCGCAGTTATAATAACTGCTTTAGTATGACCAGCTTCGGTGCTGAACAAATACGTGAAGATGCTTATATGCCAACATTTAAAGCTTGTGGACAGGTTTGTCATAGAGTTGGTTCCTTGCTTCCCGTTGATGTTGGAAATCCACAGTATCTTCTTGATACTTGTCAAGAAGCAAGAGCGACATATAACTATTTATCCAACACAAACTTTGATATTATTCCTGATCTGCAAAGCATGCTTAATCAAGAAAATACATTCATCCAAAACTTTAAAATAGCTATGAAGCATTCTACACGTGATGACTTTAAAGTGGTTATGCATGCTGACAAAACTCTGAGACATGAACATGAACGCGGTTTTAATGTCCCTGAGACACATGAGGTTGCTGCTGTAATAGAGGTCAGGAGTTTCACCATCGGGATATCCTTTTGTATCTCAGAAACAATCAACTTCAACGTATCCCTTAAACAAATTTGGCATATGATATGTGTACAGTACCCAAATCATTCATTGGGGAGGTCAAGAAGGGTATAATAATGTATATAAATAATGTATATAAATAATGGTCCGGGATATGAGTTCAATATGCTCATTAAATGTAGAAATCTAGGATCAAGTAAAGAATAGATACCCTGTAGCAGACGACGCCGCCTGGTGGTGACAAGCGCACATTTCAACTAACACCGGTGATTCGACCTTGACATTGGCACACGCACATAGCGTCGGTTGTTTGTAAACAAGTCAAATAGCAAACATGCTCGAATATTCGCCAGCAATTTTTTCTTATATATATATTTACAAAACTATTGAAGATTTAAAAGAAAAAATATATATTTACAAAACATTTTTTTTTTTTTTAAGTAAGTAACAAAACGAACGTATTTAAATAAAAGATATTTAAATAAATGGGTGTCTTCTGTTTCGGATTTTTGCGACCAAATCTTTAAATCTCGATTGTTTATACTTGTGATTTTATTATACATAAAAATTGTCTCGGCCTAGAAGGATTTCTCCTTCACTGACCACCGACATACATCGCAATTTAAATAAATATTGAGTTGTATTATAATAATGAACCTTTTTTTTAATAAGTTTTATTCAAACAGTTTTTATTTGAACTTAATGGACTGTTTTTTTTTGTTTTGTTTTTTTATTTATTAACTGTTTTATTCTTTTTTATCAAACAAAAATAAAACTTTTATAATGAAATCTATATTATGGACTGTTTTTCAAACATCGAAATTTTAAAATTAAAGTTAGTTTTATTAAAAAAAAAAAGAAAAAAAGACGGTGTTTTTTTTTCAATTAAATTATTATAAACTTTATCGAAAACCACATCATCGTTATGATCTTATAGCAAGAGTTTTTCATCTAAAGTTAGGTATCCTCATACACCTACTTACAAAATAAAACATTTCTGGAGTTGTAGTAGTATATATGTACACCGATAAGTGGCAGAAAAGAGGATTGCCACATGCTTATTGTCTGGTTTGGCTTGAACAAAAGTTGAGACCCTCTGACTTAGACTCGGTTATCAATGCAGAAAATCCCGATATTCTGACAGATCCAATTTTACACTGGCAACTTAAAATTTTCTGTAGACAACTGATGGGTTGTACCATATAATTAACTCCTTTGTAAGACGTTTAACGCACAGATCAATGGTGAATACTGTAATAGTGTGAAATCAGATACATTTGTGAATATGGGAATAAAAGCAGTGATTAAGCTGTCTTCACAATTGAAACTAATGTTCATGGTGAAGTTAAGAGATATGAAACTGGCCGTTACATTCCTACTAATAAAACCATTAGGAGAATACTTAACTTCCCCATACATCCTCCGGTTATTCACCTGTCAGTCCGTCTAGAAAATGGACAGCGGGTTTACTTTACTGAATGAAATGCAGCGGATAGAGTTGCAAATCCACCTGCAACAACTCTTGACAGCTTTTTTCAATTGATGTGCAACTTCTTTGCATGTACACTTTTGTATGTTGAAGTTCCCACATGGGGCAGTAAAAATAGGATCTTCAAACAAAGATTACAGGGTAGGGCAGTTCCAGGCTAGAAGTTTTGGGTATACACATTGCATCCAAATCAATTCGAATGCTTCTGTTTGAAACTGCTTCTACGCCATGTTAGAGGTCCACACAGCTTTAACCACCTCAATATTATGAATAGCCAAGTTATGAATACATTCAGGGATGCATGTAATCCATAGGAACTACTTGATTTTTATTATTACATTTTCACCCCAAGCAAGGCGCATTGCCACTTTGGTGTAGGGGGCTACTATCAGGGGCAGCAACTACTGGGGCACTATGTTGGGATTTGTGTGGGGGTGGGATTTAGCTGCCAGTCGGGTTTGTTGAAGGTGTCTACGTCGTGGGGGTACAAGTGTCTACAGTTCGTCAGAGCATTCGCCATTAAAATACTTGTAGAACAGGCAGAGGGATGCAACGTTTCATCGATGGGACAGATGATGAAGCTTAGATGCCAGTTCAGGGCCTATCAGATTGGCGACTCTCTTTTGAACCTTGTCTAGGAGCGAGAGACTAGCAGCAGATGCACCAGCCTGAATGTGACAACAATACTCCATACATGGACGAATGGTGGCCTTATAGATGTACAGGATACTTTCAGGTGTCAGAAGTTTTCTAGCACGGTAGAGAGAGTCTACCTTTTTTCGCAGCGGCCCTGGCAATGTTTTCACTATAATTTTTCCAACTCATGTTTCCTGTGAACGGTAGGCCAAGCAGTTTGAAAGATATACTCTCAGACAGGGAGTCACTGGTCATTGCTATTGGTGGCAGAGAAGGTTTCTTGTAATTATTGAAGGAAACCAGTTTAGTCTTGGCAGCATTGAATGTGACCATCCATTTATGTCCCCATTCCACTACAGATTGGAGGTCATCCTCTAGTGTTTTGCCATTTCTTTAGATATGTGTTCATTTGTTTTCCTGTCGTGTCTGTTATAGAGTGTAGTGTCATCAGCATATATACCCATCTCAGAGGCAGTTTTGTCGGGGAGGTCATTAATAAATATTAGGAACAATAGAGGTCCAAGGATAGACCCTGGAAGCACGGCCGCATTTATATCACACTGTTTAGATGTATGCTCGCCGAGGACAACCTGGATTTTTCTCTTATCTAAGAAGGATTTAATTATGTTAAGTATTCTACCAGTAATAATTTGGGTTTAATTTTCCTGAGGAGACCCTTGTTCCATACCCTCTCAAAAGCCTTAGATATATCTAGAGCTACCGCTCTGCCCTCCCCTGCTTTGTCCAGTGAATGGTATATACGTTCAGAGATTACAGTGAGGATGTCAGCTGTGGAACGGGCTTGTCTAAATCCATATTGTTTGTCAGTCAGAAGTTTAGCATCTGTAAGGTGCCGGACTAGAGCATGGTTAATTATGGTCTCAAATATTTTGGCGAAAAGCGGGAGGAGGCTAATGGGGCGATAATTTGATGGGTCAGTTCTTTCGCCAGAATTCTTGAATATTGGTACCACAGAAGCAGTTTTTCAACAGCCCGGAAAGCATGATTCATTAAGGCATTTGTTGTAGAGTTTGGAGAGAACTGGAGCTACTCCGGCTGAACACTTTTTTAATAGCACAGCTGGGATGAGATCAGGTCCACATGCTTTTGAAGTGTCAAGGTTTTTTAGGATAGCGTGTACCTGAGCAGAGGTGATGTTTAGATCGTCTAACGTGGCGTCTGTCCGCAAAGGAAAGTCAGGCAAGGGGTGGTTGGAAGGGTCCAGTGTGGAGTTCGAGACAAACCGGCTGGCAAGCATATTAGCCTTGTCGGTTGCTGAGCAAACAACCTCGTGATTGTTGGTTAGCGGGGGTATTATTGATTGCCCATTATTTACTACACTTTTGTAGATTTTCCAGAAGTCACGATTTCCTAACTTTAGTGCTTCGATGCGTTTTTTAGTGGTTTCAGTAAATTCTCTCTTAGCTGTCGCTATTTCTTTCTTAACGTTACTTCTAGCTTCTATATACTTCTGTTTGTTTGAACTGGACTAATGGCAATGATAACCACTGGGATGCTACATTGCAGGAAGCATCTACATTTAAATAAGCACATAATTTGAGAAATATGCTTGCTATCATGCTGACTGCATGTGCAGTGTCTTCTGCAGCAGGACTTTGGCAGACATACAGAGAAGCATTCATGGAAGATTTCCTATTGAAGAAACGAAAGACAAAATCCTCAATATGGCTTTGGTTCATATTGAAGATTTGGCTTATAAGATTAATGATACAGATTTGGGTCTTACCTCACGTGATCGATCTAATGCGCATTCATTATGGCCTGGACATGTGAAAGTAGCTATCACCATCATGACCAAGCACAGCAAAATAGTAGGCAAATTCTTCTTACTGTAGTTATTAGGTAGAAGATCAGCAGGGCGCCCTCATATTTCTTGACTCACCTGGAGGTACAGTAAAAAACCTTTGTGACCAGTGTCCAGTCCCCGAACAATGTATCTATCGACGGCATCCCTCGACACATCCTTGATGTGCGGCCAGTAGTGGTGTCATCAGAGGAAGACAGTGACATTGAGCCAAGTAGCGACGTTCACGAAGAAGCTCTGTGGAGATCGCAGCGAGAGAGACGGCCGCCATGTTGGTCGAGTGACTACTTGATGGGTTGACATGTAATGATCGTGTAGATCAAGGGGGCGTGTGGTTTGAGTTGCCCCCCTTTGCAAATTGGCTGTTTGGAGAAATGGAAAACTAGATGGCTCTGGTTGATAGTCAATTTGCATAAGTGGAGAAATGGGCAACATATAAACGGTACTTTTTTAAGCAGGAGAAGAGCGCAGAGAGTGAAACGACGGTTGGAAGAAGTGACGGTGAATTCTTTTTGTGAGGGTGAATTATTTTTGGACGTTGAAGAGCTCAACCTTCTGGAAGGAACAGCTGGGTCTTATATATATATTTTTTAATTTCTTTTTTTTTCTTCTACTTCACTACAATGTTACGTCTCAGGATGCCAAATCAGCTATCACTGTCTAAAAAAAACAACGGAAAGGTTTCGAAAAATATGCTGGATATCTGGATATATTATTAGTTACAAATGTATTGAACAGTGTACTAGGAGGATACTCTATATTAAGTGAAAAAATGGAGTATTTTCGACATGTTTATTCACAAAGAACCAATTACAGGAAGCGCTCGGCAGACTCGAAGTTACTGGTAGCTACAAATAAGACTTGACTAAATTGATATTCTCTTCGGACCTGATTTTTCATTTGCTTCTTTTTTTTATATATTTTGCCTCCCTCTTTTGTCACTTTGTCTTTATTCACGAGACTTTGTTTTATTTCCCCCCATTTTTTATTTGTTACACCAAAAACGTATTCTAGTAAATGTATTCTGGTGACGACGCTACAGCATACGTTATTTTTTCTCTGCTCAATCAAACGTTGATATTTATTTGTTATATGTTGTTATTAATTAGTAATCAAGGGTGTAATATAATTATTTGTTTGTTATTACAAGCATTGGATGCATGTCAAGAGTGTTGTTGGTTTTTCTACGTTTTGTGAGCATGCCCTGTTATTTATTTCGGGTTTATATGTTTTTATTAGTTGTGATTCCTTAAACCTCAGAATACAATGTTCTGTGAGTTTTACATCCGCAGCACAGTTATACCATTACTCATACGTATAAAGGAACACATTACAACCAAAGCATCATGATAGAAACTGAAAGTTGGGAGATTCTCTTTATAAACGCCACCGATAGGAACCGAGGAATCCAATTGAACCACGTTCTGCTATCAACCAATGAGAAACCAGGATTTTCCATGAATATTAAATCTTTTATTCCAGCACAATATTTTCGTGTCTTTTGTTCCTTGCCTGCAAAATTATAAAGTCCAGAACCTGTACAGAACAGCTACTCGTAGCCTCGTAGGAGATGTCCTTTTCTCTTCCTTGCAACCTCTATCTCACAGAAGAGATGTTGCGAGTTTGTCTCTGATGTATCGTTATTTTCATGGAAAGTGTTCGACTGAGCTTCAATCTATGGTCCCCCTCGCAAAACTTTCACAAGAAACACTCGTCTAGCTGTAAACACTATCAATAATTCCCCCACTCTTTATCTGTGCCTAAACCTAAACGTAGATTCCATGAACAAAGCTTCTTTCTTAGAACTGCAAGCCTGTGGAATTGAAATTATAAACAATTACATGCAGATTCGACCAATCCCTTTTGTAAATAATTTCGTCAATTTGTCGCTTATTTCCATATATGTGTTAAACATAAAACCTCATTTACATTTCAAAATTAGCAAGTAATTTCATAGATCCCAAATTTACAATGAGTGTAAGGCACCTTATGTGGTCGTCAGTATAAAATAGTCAAATTTCTGATTCAGCTATGACATCATGACTTCAACACTTTAAATATTTTGTAATGCAATTTTTTAATTAGTCGTATTAAAGTTTCACATTTTATATAATAAACTGATTTGTAATTAAAGTAGAAATAGAATAGTAAACATCTTAATCTGATACCAATAGTCAAATATGGTTTATAAACTTTATAGCTTACACACGTGATAAAGTCGATCCTGTTTCGAAATTCCTTAATAGCTGCATTCCTTATTCATCTGCAATATCCAATGTTGCATGAATTAAAATACTAAGTTAAAATAATTAAAATACTCAGTTAAAATAATTAAAATACTCAGTTAAAATAATTAAAATACTCAGTTATAGATAAAATAATAATATTTTCAATCTGATTAGGTAATTAAACTTACGAAATATTTGAAAACCAAATTTAAAATAAGAAAGTTAAAGTTGGCAAAATAATTGAAACATTCTATTTACGTTGGTAAAAACGTTAATTTTATTTGTTATAGACCAGCTTTTAGGCATGCTTTTATACTTTTATCTGAATAAAGTCGTCAGCATTAAACTATCTTCGTCATCATAAGCAAGAGTATCTCATGTAGGAGACGCTTCCACATTTTGGTCTTAGCTCTGATGTGAAAAACGCTAAAGAAACTTCAACTGCTTTTGGTATGGAGTTTATTTTATCATCCGACATTTTCATGATATTGGACAACAACATGGGGAAAACCCAAAGATTTAAAATGAATTTATATGTTGATTGGATTATTTTTATAGAAAAACTGTAATAGAATAAGGTTCTTTACATAAAAAGTGGCAGAGTTAAAAAGACAATGTCGATGGATTTGGTGAAGTTTAAGGCAATAGAAAAGCATCTGTCGTTAAATTCACAAATGTTTAGTCAGTAGCCATTTTTAAAATATTAAGCGATTCATTGTGCATCATTCATGATATTTCATAAATCTTCCTTCTCGGTCAGCTTTCTTTTGTGCTGATGACCTCTCTGTGTTTTTTGTTGCTCTACAATACCTCTCCTCATCATTATTATATGGGATTATTTTCTAGAAATAATTGTCATATAATAAGATTCTTTACAAGAAAAATGACAGAGTAAGAAGAAGACCTTACAATATCCATAGCTTAGGTTCGGTTGATGAAGGTAATAGAAAAGCGATCGTCTCTGTTCATTTAGTAGGGAAGCCAACCATCATCATGTTGATGGTTGATTTTTCTGCTAAAAACCAAGCTAGGATGCAATGTTTGTTACAGATTTAAGTGCTGTTCTCGGCAATTTTATCAATAGAAAGCGTTTTACAGAATATCATTGATAGTGCTTAATCCATTAGACGACGTCTAATATTGTGTCATTGACCATAGACGCACCATCTCATGTATGCTTGATTCAAAAGCCATCACACATACCATAGATGTTACTAAGTTCAGCTAGATAAATTAACAAACGTTTAGTCAGTAGCCATTGTTACAATATTAAGCGATTCATTGTACATCATTCATAATATTTCAGAAATCTTCCTTCTCGGTCAGCTTTCTGTGTTTTTGTTGCTCTACAATACCTCTCCTCATCATTGCCAGCAATCATTTATTTACACACTCCATTGGTATGTGAGTTCTTATATATTTTGAACATTTAAAAAATTAACATATTTTATAAGAATTGCATTTTTGTCACAATTCACATAAATAAAGGCCCCATACCTGGGGTTAATACTTGACCTCTGTGTAAGCTAAACATATATTTGACTAGTTCCCTCCAAAGGGTATTCAATTTTATTTCCAAAGACATTTAAGTAATCTCATCTCATTTTCTTAGTGTGAGTTCTTATATGTGTCAGTAAATTTGATTTTTGAGAAAAAGAATATTCACAGACTTCACAAGAATATGGCTTTTCTCCAGTGTGAGTTCTAATATGTCTGACTAAACTTTGTTTATCAGAACAGGAATATTCACAGACTTTACAGGAATATGGCTTTTCTCCATTGTGACTGTTCATATGCTTGACTAACGTTGATTTAACAAAACAAGAATATCCACACACTTCACAACAATGTGGCTTTCCACCAGTGTGAATACTCATATGTGTCACTAACGTGGATTTATAAGAACAAGAATATCCACAAATTTCACAAGAATGTGGCTTTTCCCCAGTGTGAGTTCTCATATGTGTAACAAGCGCTGATTTTTGAGAAAAAGAATAACTGCACACTTCACAAGAATGTGGTTTTTCTCCAGTGTGAGTTCTCATATGTACCAATAAATTGTATTTTTCAGAAGTAGAATATTCACACAGTTTACAAGAATGTGGCTTTTCTACCGTATGTGTTCTCATATGCTTAACTAAGGATGATTTTGTAGAACAAGAATATCCACATACTTCACAAGAATGTGGCTTTTCTCCAGTGTGAGTTCTCATATGTTTAACTAACGATGATTTATCAGAACAAGAATATCCACAAACTTTACAAAAATGTGGCTTTTCTCCAGTGTGAATTCTCATATGTGTCAATAAGTCTGATTTGCGAGAACATGAATATTCACACACTTTACAAGAATGTGGCTTTTCTCCAGTGTGGGTCCTTATATGTCTTAGTAAGTTTGATGTTTCAGAACAAGAATATCCACACACTTCACAAGAATGTGGCTTTTCTCCAGTGTGAGTTCGCATATGTCTTACTAATGATGATTTTTTAGAGCAGGAATATTTACACTCTTTACAAGAATGTGGCTTTTCTTTACTGTCGACCTGCATGTTTCATTAAAATTATTACTGGAACGATATTATTAACAGATTTATTAATAATATAGAATTCTATTGTGACTTTGTTGGTCTTTATACACAGATCGTGAAGCTAATTTATTTTCATGCTGAGAAAATATTAATTATGTTATGTTACTAGCATTAGATATATTCGTGTTTTTTGCTATATATTGTTACTAGCGTAAGAAAAATTAGTGTTTTTTACTATATATTGTGTTACTAGTGTAAGAGAAATTAGTGTTTTTTACTATATATTAGTGCTTTTTTTCTGTAATTCAATCTATTATGATTAATTGAGACATAAAAATATTTCAAAATGTGACGTTTAAATCATTATTTTTCAAATCATCCAGAATAATTAATCTTTCCACAGATGTCGCTGCTGTATTCCACATAATAATAATGTTTAGAAAATAATGATCCATTAAGACAAAAGTGTTGAGGAACGTCTGAAATAAAAAGAAAATCAATATTTTTAGTATCGTCATTCATATATAATCATTCTGTTTGTTAAGTTCATAAAAAGGTTTTATTACATACATTTTACTTTCTTCTCTAAAGCAAATAAATAAAATTGATATGCGAATTTGCAAATTATCAGAGATATCAACAATATTTTCTGAAAATGGGGTTATTTTCAAAATAAAGTTGGTAAAAGCTAAAGGGTGATTTATATATAATAGTTCATTGATATATAATGTATAATTGATATATAATGTATAACTCATATATAATGTATAGTTCATATATAATGTATAATTGATATATAATGTATAGTTCATATATAATGTATAATTCATATATAATGTATAATTCATATATAATGTATAACTCATATATAATGTATAATTCATATATAATGTATAACTCATATATAATGTATAATTGATGCATAATGTATAGTTCGTATATAATGTATAATTGATATATAATATATTATTGATATATAATGTATAGTTCATATATAATGTATAATTCATATATAATGTATAATTCATATATAATGTATAATTGATATATAATGTATAATTCATATATAATGTATAATTGATATATAATGTATAATTGATATATAATGTATAATTGATATATAATGTATAATTCATATATAATGTATAATTCATATACTATGTATAATTGATATATAATGTATAGTTCATATATAATGTATAATTCATATATAATGTATAATTGATTTATAATGTATAGTTCATATATAATGTATAGTTCATATATAATTTATAATTCATGTATAATATATCATTGATATGCAAATTTGCAAAGTATCAAACATAACAACAATATTTTCGGTAAAAGAGAATCGTCTATTAAAGCTAGCTTACCTTCAAATTCATGTGGACAAGAAGATATGGCAGTAATAATTAATATATAATGTATAATTGTTATATAATCTATAACTGATGATATATAATTTAAATATTGTATAACAAGATTCGCATTTGGACAAGAAGATATGACACTAATAATTGGCTGAATATAAAGATCAAATTTATTTTTTAAAAGATTTGGATTTGGATAAAATTCCGCATCAAGAATTATGACAGCAATGCTTAGGATTGTGTTGACTAACAATGCAGCAGTGAAAAGAGCAACCTCATTTTATATCGATTATGTAATGATGCATCTCATCTTATATCGATTATGTGATGATGCATCTCATCTTATATCGATTATGTGATGATGCACCTCATTTTATTATAACGATGCCTCATCTTATATCGATTATGTAATGATGCCTCACCTTATATCGATTATGTAATGATGCACCTAAACGTGACGAAGAAAAATGAATGAAATAAATAACGTGAAAATAATAAAAATAAGGGTACTACTGCACACACTGTACCGCGCTGAAACAATAATACCAATATTCAAAAAGCCATTCCCAACATGGGAAAAGGAGGGCGTTTTATAACTATTCTGTGCATTGATCTAACAACCTAATAAAAAAAAGGATATCGTAAACTTTAGTTTAACTTGAAAATATTATTTAAAAATAGTGCGGTTTGATAAGTGGGCAGATTTACCGTTTAGTTGTACAAATAGCCTTCAACCCTGTTATCAAAAAACCGTTATCTGACCAGGGAAAAAACTTTTAAAAACCTGAGAAGGCAAAGCAATCTCTTCAGTTAGTAAGCAAGGTAAGTGCACCCCGCTCTCCCTCTCTTTTAGCAATCATTATCCCCACCTTTTTTTCCACAACACGTTGGTTGTTTTTGTTTTATGGCATATCAACCCTTTTCAGGTTATTTAATGCCGAATCCAAATATTTTGAAGAAAATCTTTTTAATAGAATATATTTGTTGTTTTCAAGTCAGTTTCTATTTAACCCATAGTTGGGACCCTACCAGGTACTACCACTCTGCGTTAGAGTGGACCTGGGAGCAATGGCAATTAAAAGGTGGCTCCACACTCCCCAAAGCCCGCAAGTTGGGGCCTCACCACTGGATATAGTTTAAGGTCATATCCAATAAATACTTGTTCATTTTATATGAATTTGTAAAAAAAAGTGATCCCCATTCTAAAATTTTAACTATTGGAGAAAACATAAAACATCAAAAGGAATTCTCCAGTAAAATAATAAATAACATAGACACAAAAAAATGTCAGATTAAATAATATAATTTTAGATTTTTCTACTTCTTTAACATAGGGTCGATAAATGCCATTTTTTAAAAATAAATATGTCGTTTTAAACAAAAACATTATTACATAACTAAAATTTCGTAAATGCTAATATTTAAAAAATTACGAAAATTTTACCAAGTGGAAAGTTATTTAGAGAGTAACTGTTTTGGAAAGTTGGGTAAAATTGCATTTTTCTTAGATATCAAGACAATAAAGATTTAAGACACTCGGAACGCACAGTTTAGATTAAGTCAACATTTATAGTGATAGTTTTTTTTTTATAGAACAGTTGCTTAATTCGATGAGTTTTCGTAATTTTTGAATATTTTTATTGGATTGCAATAAAAATTAAATATTTTTAATGTTTAAAATTATTTTAAAAGTTATTGAATTTTTGAATTGTTAAAAAATAAAAGAAAAAAAACTTACCTTTCAAGAAATTAATCGGGATGAATTTGTTTTTTCTTTTGTGTTCAAAACAGAAACTTTGTTTTGTTTGTTAGGATTTCTTTAGTAAATTGATACAACTTTTGTTTTGTGTGTTCAATTCATTAAGAAATAAAATATATGAAAATATAAAAGAATCAAAATTAAAAGATGAAAAACACGATTTAAACGTGAAATTATTTAAAAAGAAAATCACCTGCTAAAGAACAAAGAGTTTAAGTCATCATAAGACGGTGTAATCATTATTTTGTTCCTCGTGTAAAAATGTCCGTTTATTCGTTAAGTGTGCCGAACTGTTTTCTATCAAGTTGAGATTATTTTTGTCAATACTTAAGGTTTGATGCAATTCATTTTGTAAGATTATTTTTTTTTAAATACAATTTATTAAAAAAATAAAAACAATTAATATAAGTCATAGTAACACGGTGTAATCATTATTTCGTTCCTTGTGTAAAAATGTCAACTTACCTTTCATTTCAGGAATCTAGTATGTAAAATAAATAAATAAATAAATAAATAAATAAAATGATGAATTCGTTTTTTTCTTTTGTGTTCAAAATCAGTTTTGTTTGTTATGATATCTTTAGTAAATTGAAACAACTTTTGTTTTGTGTGTTCAATTCATTAAGAAATAAAATATATGAAAATATAAAAGAATCGAAATTAAAAGATGAAAAACATGATTTAAACGTGAAATTATTTAAAAAATAAATCAACTGCTAAAGAACAATTAATTCACCTCATCGTAAAACGGTGTAATCATTATTTCGTTCCTTGTGTAAAAATGTCCGTTCATTAGTTAAGTGTGCCGAATTGTTTCAGGTTATTTTCTGTCAATGCTTTTGGATTTTTTTATTGAATTTCTTTTTCAAAACTAAAATATATGAAGATATAAAAATCAGGTTTATTCTTTAAGGCTGAACATTTCATTATTATTTGAAGTAGTCGAACATAAGAGGAAGGAAAACAACAAAATCAGTTAAATTACAAAATTAAGGTGCAATTTAAGGAAGTAGGTCCAACAGACAGGCCTCGTTCTCAAATTCGGCAAATTTAGATAAAAACCCGGTGAAGCTACCGAAAAGTTATCCTTTTGAATGAATGAACATGGATATAAACAGTTTTTTTTTAAATTATTTTGTTAATTTGACTTCAAAACAAAATGTAAACATATATAAACAATATATTTTAGAAATTGATTTAATTTTAATCAAAAATAGATTGTAAACAAAGAAAATGTTTTGTAAATAATTATTGAAAAATATTGCAAAGTTTTCTACCTGGTTCTTTGGGATAATAGAGGTGCATCACTGCATCCCATCCCCCAAAAAGACAACAAACTAAATAAATAAATAAAAGGGCTTTAGTGTTTTTACTATTTTAAAACTCTTTTATTTCAAAGTTTCAAACACAAGCTAGTTGTTAACTTAGAACCACAATGGCGCATTGAGGAAATTCTCTAGTGTTTAAATACAGTGTAATGCTTTTAATGAGGTTGAAAAACGTTTTCCTTCCTTTTAGCCAAGCTGAACAACCCGAGCCGACCATTTATTAAAAAAAAAAAAACCGAAATGGTGAAATTTACAATATAAAAGCAAGTTAAACTTAATTCTCCAGGGTTTAAATGTATTGGAATGATTTTAATGAGGTTTAAAAACGTTTTTCAGCCGCCATATCACTTCCTTCTAGCCAAGCTGATCAACCCGAGCATTTATTAATAAAAAAAACAAAAACACAATGGTGAAATTTACAATATAAAAGCAAGTTAAACTAAAAGTTAAAAAAAAAAATCCAAGAATTAAAGAAAGAAATTTCGGATGAAGTAAAGAATAGATACCCTGTAGCAGACGACGCCGCCTGGCGGTGCCAAGCGCACAATTCAACTAACACCGGTGATTCGACCTTGACATTGGCACAAGCACATGGCGTCGGTTGTTTTTAAACACGTCAAATAGCAAACGAATATTCGCAAGCAAGATTTTTTTAAAAAAAAAGACGAGGTGTTTTTTTTTTTCAATAAAATTATAAAATTTATTTGAACTTTCATCAAACTTTTACAGGCATAAAAATAGAGTTTATAGATATTTTATAATAATTTTTTAAAAATATATTTAACGAAAAGTTTTTTTTTATCATTTCATTGGTGAATAAAATTTCAAAGTAATAAATGGTGAAAAAAAATATCTCGAAAAGAAAAAACACCTCGTCTTTGTTTTTGTTTTAAATAAAACTTTAATTTTAAAATTTCGATGTTTGAAAAACAGTCCATAATATATATTTCATTATAAAAGTTCTATTTTTGTTTGATAAAAAGAATAAAACAGTTAATAAAAAAAAAAACAGTCCATTAAGTTCAAATAAAGACTGTTTGAATAAAACTTATAAAAAAAAGATATGAATAAAATAATTTTTTTTTTATCTCGATTGTTTATACTTGTGATTTTATTATGCATAAAAAATTGCCTCGGCCTAAAAGGATTTCTCCTTCACTGACCACCGACATACATCGCACTGTAAATAAATATTGAATTGTATCAAAAACGCACAAAAAAGAAATGGCCAAAACTGTATAGAATGAACCTTTTTTTATAAGTTTTATTCAAACAGTCTTTATTTGAACTTTTTTTTTAAATCTTGCTCGCGAATATTCGTAAAAATGTAATATTTAAAAATATTATTTTGAAAATATATTAATTGTCGCTGAAGTTAATGTTTTAAAGAATAAATATTGAATTGTCTTAAAAACGCACACAGAACCCCCCCCCCCCCCCAAAAAAAACACGGCACATAAAAATCAATCTTGGTCGCAAAAATCCGAAACAGAAAGAGACACCCGTTTATTTAAATATCTTTTATTTAAATACGTTCGTTTTGTTACTTATTTTAAAAAAAATGTTTTGTAAATATATACTTTTTCTTTTAAATCTTCAAAGGTTTTGTAAATATATTTTTAAAAAAATGCTGGTGAATATTCGAGCAGGTTTGCTATTTGACGTGTTTAAAAACAACCGACGCCATGTGCTTGTGCCAATGTCAAGGTCGAATCACCGGTGTTAGTTGAATTGTGCGCTTGGCACCGCCAGGGGCGTCGTCTGCTACAGGGTATCTATTCTTTACTTCATCCGAAATTTCGAACATTTATTTCTATAAACATAACGAACAAGCTAAATTAAATAATTGCAACCAAAGGCAAGATAAGTTAACGTAAAAAGAAAAGAAAAGAATTTTTATAACAGCTATATTTTCTATATGCATCATTCAAAGGGTCAATATAATAGGAGAAGCAAAGCACAGAGGTGTCACATATCACGTGACCTGACTTTTCAGATTTTTCAGAGCGAAGGACCAACTTCCTTAAATTACACCAACTTAAATCTGGACCAAGAAATAAATTAAACGATTAAAGTGTAGTAGCTGTTTCTGTTTCTCTCATATCAACTATGCTTTGCGCTATCATCATTCTGGCGAGTTAGAGGCAAGTCTTGTTGGAATGAGATAACCTCAACTCGATCTTATGAGTTTCATCATCCCAGGCATTAACTCCTTCTGTCAGAATGAGGTAACTAATAGTCAATAACTGAGGAGGCGCTGCTACTCAATAATGCCAATGGATCTTTTTGTGATGTGTGTGTTTTTTTTTGTGATATTATTTATTTATTTGTGTGTGTGTGTCAGACTTGTATTAGTTTTTATAAGGAAACAAAATATATGAGGTAATCTCGAATATGAACTGATTGTTAACAGCAGGAAAACGGGATTAAACGAACGTTGTTGATTGGTGCATATTTGGTGGAAAAAGATAAAAAAAAAAACGAGTTGTAATTCAAAGGAGGAAATGTGAACACGTGTTGACGGATGGAAAGAAGAAATCTTTATTGAGGCACAATGAAAAGGGGGGGGCACAATCAAAGGGAGATGATGAAAAGATGAATTATCGGACTTTCAACACCTTTCATTCCAGGAATTACGGGGAAGAACAAAAAATCTCGGGATGAATTCGTTTTTTCTTTCGTGTTCAAAACAGAACATTTGTTTTGTTTGTTAAGATTTCTTTAGTAAATTGATACAACTTCTGTTTTGTATGTCCAATTGTGAAATAAAATATAAGAAAATATTTTTAAAAAAATCAAAATTAAAAGATTAAAAACGCGATTTAAACGTGAAATGATTTAAAAAGAAATTTTACTGCTAAAGCTTGTCATTGTTTTTTTAATTCATTTATTTTGTAATTTCTTTCTTATTGAAAAATAAAAATTTCGCCCGCCTCTTTTTTTGACACGGTACGTTTGGGAAAAGGAGTTAAAAAGAAAAACTAGACAAAATACTGTTAGAAACGTACCGAATATATTTCAGCCTATGTTATGGTAACATATATTGAACAAGTTTCTAACAGTATTTTGTCTAGTTTTTTTTATTATTATTATTATTTATAACTCTTTTCCCCAATACACTGGTAAACATTGTAAAAATCTCGTAATTTATGTTAAAAGTGGGTTATTTATTTTATTTACACCTAGAAGCATATGTTGTCTATAAATAAAAAAAAAACTTGACTGAACAGCAAGTGTTTAAAAAGCTTATACTTACACCTAGAAGAATATGCTGTCTATAAATAAAAAAAAAACTTGAGTGAACAATTCTTTAAAAAAAACTTGTACTTAAACCTTACAATTTACGGTTAAAAAAGTAAGACATTCATCTTGTCTTGATGAAAAAGTAACCAAATTTATTGATAAAAATTTTGAAAAAAAACATGATTAAAATAATTTTTTAAAAAATTCAGTTTTTTTATGTTTTTGCTATTTTTTTTTATTATTTGTATTCCCCTGTGTACTTTATATCCATTGATTAGCTTGTAGTGCAAATATATTAAATCAGAAGTAAATTGGTTGCAAAGACATAATATATTATACTTTATTGAACATAATTGTTTAACCAGTAAATGATACGTTACCGTAATTAAATATTTATATTTCTGGATTATGAAAGTTAATATTAAAAGTACTGTATTCAAGAAAATCTAAAATCTATTGAGTCTGATCTAGGCGGAAAAATCGTTACTTCCAAAAGTTTCAATTTTTGCAATTTCAAATTTATCATCCTAACACTACTATATATATATATATATATATATATATATATATATATATATATATATATATATATATATAAGTACTGTTGAATAACACAGTGTCCTTGCTTAATTAGCTTTTTTGTAATTTTTCAACTTGTCTTTCTTTTTTCTTATTTCTAGATTGAATATGTGCAAGAGTCGTCTTTTTGGTTGTTTTTTGCAAGCACTTTCTACTATGTTTCATCAGTCGTCTCCAGGCAGTTATGATTATCGTCTGTTTAAAATCTGGATGTTTTTATATGATGGGGTAGCAATGGGATCCGTATTTGGATCCACCTTTAACAACTTTTATATGTCCTTTTCTGCCTCACAATGGATCCATTAAGTATGCTACTTGAACTGCTGGATACAATCTCAACATGGGCAGAAGCAAGTTGGAAAATAAAAGAGTAAACAATGTACTCTTTATGGATGATCTGAAACTCTGTGGCTCTCTTCAAGACCTAGAATAATATTCTGGTTATAAATAAAAAAAATTGAGTGAACAGCAAGTGTTTAAAAAAACTTGTACTTACACCTAGAAGAATATGATGTCTATAAATAAAAAAATTGACTGAACAACAAGTCTATAAACAACAAGTCTTAAAAAACTTGTATTTACACCTAACAATTTACTGGACAAGTTTAAAAAGAAAAAACTTGTACTTACACCTAAAAGAATATGATGTCAATAAATACAAAAAAACTTGACTGAACAACAAAAAAAAAACTTGTATTTACACCTTGAAGAATATGTTGTCTATAAATAAAAAACTTGTACTTACACCTAGAAGAATATGTTGTCTATAAATAAAAAAAACTCGACTGAACAGCAAGTGTTAACAAAACTTGTACTTACACCTAGAAGAATATGCTGTCTCTAAATAAAAAAAAACTTGACGAAATAGCAAGTCTTAAAAAAATATACTTACACCTAGAAGAATATGTTGTCTATAAATAAACAAAACTTGAGTGAACAGCAAGTCTTAAAAAACTTTTACTTACACCTAAAAGAATATGTTGTCTATAAATAAAAAAACTTTTACTTACACCTACAAGAATATGTTATCTATAAATAAAAAAACTTGCACTTACACCTAGAAGAATATGTTGTCTATAAATAAAAAAAACTTGACTGAACAGCAAGTGTTAACAAAACTTTTATTTACACCTAGAAGAATATGTTGTCTATAAATAAAAAAAACTTGACTGAACAGCAAGTCTTAAAAAACTTGTACTTACACCTAGAAGAATATGTTGTCTATAAATAAAAAAACTTGACTGAACAGCAAGTCTTAAAAAACTTTTACTTACACCTAGAAGAATATGTTGTCTATGAATAAAAAAAACTTGACTTAACAGCAAGTCTTAAAAAACTTTTACTTACACCTAGAAAAATATGTTGTCTATAAATAAAAAAAAACTTGACTTAACAGCAAGTTCTAAAAAACTTATATTTACACCTAGAAAAATATGTTGTCTATAAATAAAAAAAACTTGACTGAACAGCAACTCTTAAAAAACATTTACTTACACCTAGAAGAATATGTTGTCTATAAATAAAAAAACTTGACTGAACAGCAAGTCTTAAAAAACTTTTACTTACACCTAGAAGAATATGTTGTCTATAAATAAAAAAAACTTGACTTAACAGCAAGTTCTAAAAAACTTTTATTTACACCTAGAAAAATATGTTGTCTATAAATAAAATAAACTTGACTGCCCAGCAAGTCTTAAAAAAATTTTACTTACACCTAGAAGAATATGTTGTCTATAAATAAAAAACTTGTACTTACACCTAGAAGAATATGTTGTCTATAAATAAAAAAACTGGACTGAAAAGCAAGTGTTAGCAAAACTTATACTTAAACCTAGAAGAATATGCTGTCTATAAATAAAAAAACTTGACTGAAGAGCAAGTGTTAACAAAACCTGTACTTACACCTAGAAGGATATGTTCTCTCTAAATATAAAACACTTGACTAAACAGCAAGTGTTAACAAAACTTGTACTTACACCTAGATAAATATGTTGTCTATAAATAAAAAAAAATTGACTGAAAAGCAAGTGTTAACAAAACTCATACTTACACCTAGAAGAATATGCTGTCTATAAATAAAAAAAAAACTTGACTGAACAGCAAGTGTTAACAAAACTTGTACTTACACCTAGAAGAATATGTTGTCTCTAAATAAAAAAAAAACTTGAGTGAACAGCAAGTCTTAAAAAACTTTTACTTACACATAGAAGAATATGTTGTCTATAAATAAAAAAAAAACTTGACTGAACAGCAAGTCTTAGAAAACTTTTAGTTACACATAGAAGAATATGTTGTCTTTAAATGAAAAAAACTTGACTGAACAGCAATTGACTCAAAAGCAAGTCTAAAAAACTTTTACTTACACAGAAAAATATGTTGTCTATAAACAAAAAAACTTGACTGAACAGCAAGTCTTAAAAAACTTTTACTTACACCTAGAAAATATGTTGTCTATAAATAAAAAAACTGACTGAACAGCAAGTGTTAACAAAACTTATACTTACACCTAGAAGAATATGCTGTCTATAAATAAAAAAAACTGACTGAACAGCAATTGTTAACAAAACTTATACTTACACTTAGAAGAATATGCTGTCTATAAATAAAAAAAACTTGACTGAACAGCAAGTGTTACCAAAACTTGTACTTACACCTAGAAGATTATGTTGTCTATAAAAATAAAACGTGACTGAAAAGCAAGTGTTAACAAAACTTATGCTTACACCTAGAAGAATATGCTGTCTATAAATAAAAAAACTTGACTGAACAGCAAGTGTTAACAAAACTTGTACTTACACCTAAAAGAATATGTTGTCTCTAAATAAAAAAAAATTGACTGAACAGCAAGTGTACACAAAACTTATACTTACACCTAGAAGAATATGTTGTCTATAAATAAAAAATCTTGACTGAACAGCAAGTGTTAACAAAACTTGTACTTACACCTAGAAGAATATGTTGTCTAAAAATAAAAAAAAACTTGACTGAACAGCAAGTCTTAAAAAACTTGTACTGACACCTAGAAGAATATGTTGTCTATAAAAAAAAAACTTGACTGAAAAGCAAGTGTTGACAAAACTTATACTTACACCTAGAAGAATATGCTGTCTATAAATAAAAAAAACTTGAGTGAACAGCAAGTCTTAAAAAACTTGTACTTACACCTAGAAGAATATGTTGTCTATAAATAAAAAAAACTTGACTGAACTGCAAGTGTTAAAAAAACTTGTACTTACACCTAGAAGAATATGTTGTCTATAAATAAAAAAAACTGACTGAAAAGCAAGTGTTAACAAAACTTATACTTACACTTAGAAGACTATGCTGTCTATAAATAAAAAAAACTTGACTGAAAAGCAAGTGTTACCAAAACTTGTACTTACACCTAGAAGAATATGTTGTCTATAAATAAAAAACTTGACTGAAACGCAAGTGTTACCAAAACTTGTACTTACACCTAGAAGAATATGTTGTCTATAAACAAAAAACCTGACTGAAAAGCAAGTGTTAACAAAACTTATACTTACGCCTAGAAGAATATGCTGTCTATAAATAAAAAAAACTTGACTGAACAGCAAGTGTTAACAAAACTTGTACTTACACCTAGAAGAATATGTTGTCTATAAATAAAAAAAACTTGACTGAACAGCAAGTCTTAAAAAACTTTTATTTACACATAGAAGAATATGTTGTCTATAAATAAAAAAAACTTGACTGAACAGCAAGTGTTAAAAAACTTTTATTTACACATAGAAGAATATGTTGTCTATAAATAAAAAAAACTTGACTGAACAGCAAGTCTTAAAAAACTTTTACTTACACCTAGAAGAATATGTTGTCTATAAATAAAAAAAACTTGACTGAACAGCAAGTCTTAAAAAACTTTTACTTACACCTAGAAGAATATGTTGTCTATAAATAAAAAAAACTTGACTGAACAGCAAGTCTTAAAAAACTTGTACTTACACCTAGAAGAATATGTTGTCTATAAATAAAAAAAACTTGACTGAACAGCAAGTCTTAAAAAACTTTTACTTACACCTAGAAGAATATGTTGTCTTTAAATAAAAAAAACTTGACTGAACAGCAAGTCTTAAAAAACTTTTATTTACACATAGAAGAATATGTTGTCTATAAATAAAAAAAACTTGACTGAACAGCAAGTGTTAAAAAACTTTTATTTACACATAGAAGAATATGTTGTCTATAAATAAAAAAAACTTGACTGAACAGCAAGTCTTAAAAAACTTTTACTTACACCTAGAAGAATATGTTGTCTATAAATAAAAAAAACTTGACTGAACAGCAAGTCTTAAAAAACTTTTATTTACACCTAGAAGAATATGTTGTCTATAAATAAAAAAAACTTGACTGAACAGCAAGTCTTAAAAAACTTTTACTTACACCTAGAAGAATATGTTGTCTATAAATAAAAAAAACTTGACTGAACAGCAAGTCTTAAAAACACTTGTACTTACACCTAGAAGAATATGTTGTCTTTAAATAAAAAAAACTTGACTGAACAGCAAGTGTTAAAAACACTTTTACTTACACCTAGAAGAATATGTTGTCTTTAAATAAAAAAAACTTGACTGAACAGCAAGTCTTAAAAAACTTTTACTTACACCTAGAAGAATATGTTGTCTATAAATAAAAAAAACTTGACTGAACAGCAAGTGTTAAAAACACTTGTACTTACACCTAGAAGAATATGTTGTCTATAAATAAAAAAAACTTGACTGAACAGCAAGTCTTACAAAACTTTTACTTACACCTAGAAGAATATGTTGTCTATAAATAAAAAAAAACTTGACTGAACAGCAAGTCTTAAAAAACTTTTACTTACACCTAGAAGAATATGTTGTCTATATATAAAAAAAA
Source organism: Euprymna scolopes (assembly GCF_053919585.1). Lineage (NCBI taxonomy): Eukaryota > Metazoa > Mollusca > Cephalopoda > Sepiida > Sepiolidae > Euprymna > Euprymna scolopes. The sequence goes on from NC_136527.1 coordinate 116,358,248, forward strand.
AATGACTGAACAGCAAGTCTTAAAAAACTTTTACTTACACCTAGAAGAATATGTTGTCTTTAAATAAAAAAAAACTTGACTGAACAGCAAGTGTTAAAAACACTTGTACTTACACCTAGAAGAATATGTTGTCTATAAATAAAAAAAACTTGACTGAACAGCAAGTCTTAAAAAACTTTTACTTACACCTAGAAGAATATGTTGTCTATAAATAAAAAAAACTTGACTGAACAGCAAGTCTTAAAAAACTTTTACTTACACCTAGAAGAATATGTTGTCTATAAATAAAAAAAACTTGACTGAACAGCAAGTGTTAAAAACACTTGTACTTACACCTAGAAGAATATGTTGTCTATAAATAAAAAAAACTTGATTGAACAGCAAGTCTTAAAAAACTTTTACTTACACCTAGAAGAATATGTTGTCTATAAATAAAAAAAACTTGACTGAACAGCAAGTGTTAAAAAACTTTTACTTACACCTAGAAGAATATGTTGTCTATAAATAAAAAAAACTTGACTGAACAGCAAGTCTTAAAAAACTTTTACTTACACCTAGAAGAATATGTTGTCTATAAATAAAAAAAAACTTGACTGAACAGCAAGTCTTAAAAAACTTGTACTTACACCTAGAAGAATATGCTGTCTATAAATAAAAAAAAACTTGACTGAACAGCAAGTCTTAAAAAACTTGTACTTACACCTAGAAGAATATGCTGTCTATAAATAAAAAAAACCTGACTGAACAGCAAGTCTTAACAAACTTTTACTTACACCTAGAAGAATATGTTGTCTATAAATAAAAAAAACTTGACTGAACAGCAAGTCTTAAAAAACTTTTACTTACACCTAGAAGAATATGTTGTCTATAAAAAAAAAAAACTTGACTGAACAGCAAGTCTTAAAAAACTTTTATTTACACCTAGAAGAATATGTTGTCCATAAATAAAAAAACTTGACTGAACAGCAAGTCTTAAAAAACTTTTATTTACACATAGAAGAATATGTTGTCTATAAATAAAAAAAACTTGACTGAACAGCAAGTCTTAAAAAACTTTTATTTACACATAGAAGAATATGTTGTCTATAAATAAAAAAAACTTGACTGAACAGCAAGTCTTAAAAAACTTTTACTTACACCTAGAAGAATATGTTGTCTATAAATAAAAAAAACTTGACTGAACAGAAAGTGTTAAAAAACATTTATTTACACATAGAAGAATATGTTGTCTATAAATAAAAAAAACTTGACTGAACAGCAAGTCTTAAAAAACTTTTACTTACACCTAGAAGAATATGTTGTCTATAAATAAAAAAAACTTGACTGAACAGCAAGTCTTAAAAAACTTTTACTTACACCTAGAAGAATATGTTGTCTATAAATAAAAAAAACTTGACTGAACAGCAAGTCTTAAAAAACTTGTACTTACACCTAGAAGAATATGTTGTCTATAAATAAAAAAAACTTGACTGAACAGCAAGTCTTAAAAAATTTTACTTACACCTAGAAGAATATGTTGTCTTTAAATAAAAAAAACTTGACTGAACAGCAAGTCTTAAAAAACTTTTATTTACACATAGAAGAATATGTTGTCTATAAATAAAAAAAACTTGACTGAACAGCAAGTCTTAAAAAACTTTTACTTACACCTAGAAGAATATGTTGTCTATAAATAAAAAAAACTTGACTGAACAGCAAGTCTTAAAAAACTTTTACTTACACCTAGGAGAATATGTTGTCTATAAATAAAAAAAACTTGACTGAACAGCAAGTCTTAAAAAACTTTTACTTACACCTAGAAGAATATGTTGTCTATAAATAAAAAAAACTTGACTGAACAGCAAGTCTTAAAATACTTTTACTTACACCTAGAAGAATATGTTGTTTATAAATAAAAAAAACTTGACTGAACAGCAAGTGTTAAAAACACTTGTACTTACACCTAGAAGAATATGTTGTCTTTAAATAAAAAAAACTTGACTGAACAGCAAGTGTTAAAAACACTTTTACTTACACCTAGAAGAATATGTTGTCTTTAAATAAAAAAAAACTTGACTGAACAGCAAGTCTTAAAAAACTTTTACTTACACCTAGAAGAATATGTTGTCTATAAATAAAAAAAACTTGACTGAACAGCAAGTGTTAAAAACACTTGTACTTACACCTAGAAGAATATGTTGTCTATAAATAAAAAAAACTTGACTGAACAGCAAGTCTTACAAAACTTTTACTTACACCTAGAAGAATATGTTGTCTATAAATAAAAAAAAACTTGACTGAACAGCAAGTCTTAAAAAACTTTTACTTACACCTAGAAGAATATGTTGTCTATATATAAAAAAAACTTGACTGAACAGCAAGTCTTAAAAAACTTTTACTTACACCTAGAAGAATATGTTGTCTTTAAATAAAAAAAAACTTGACTGAACAGCAAGTGTTAAAAACACTTGTACTTACACCTAGAAGAATATGTTGTCTATAAATAAAAAAAACTTGACTGAATAGCAAGTCTTAAAAAACTTTTACTTACACCTAGAAGAATATGTTGTCTATAAATAAAAAAAACTTGACTGAACAGCAAGTCTTAAAAAACTTTTACTTACACCTAGAAGAATATGTTGTCTATAAATAAAAAAAACTTGACTGAACAGCAAGTGTTAAAAACACTTGTACTTACACCTAGAAGAATATGTTGTCTATAAATAAAAAAAACTTGATTGAACAGCAAGTCTTAAAAAACTTTTACTTACACCTAGAAGAATATGTTGTCTATAAATAAAAAAAACTTGACTGAACAGCAAGTGTTAAAAAACTTTTACTTACACCTAGAAGAATATGTTGTCTATAAATAAAAAAAACTTGACTGAACAGCAAGTCTTAAAAAACTTTTACTTACACCTAGACAAATATGTTGTCTATAAATAAAAAAAAATTGACTGAACAGCAAGTCTTAAAAAACTTGTACTTACACCTAGAAGAATATGCTGTCTATAAATAAAAAAAACTTGACTGAACAGCAAGTCTTAAAAAACTTGTACTTACACCTAGAAGAATATGCTGTCTATAAATAAAAAAAACCTGACTGAACAGCAAGTCTTAACAAACTTTTACTTACACCTAGAAGAATATGTTGTCTATAAATAAAAAAAACTTGACTGAACAGCAAGTCTTAAAAAACTTTTACTTACACCTAGAAGAATATGTTGTCTATAAATAAAAAAAACTTGACTGAACAGCAAGTCTTAAAAAACTTTTATTTACACCTAGAAGAATATGTTGTCCATAAATAAAAAAACTTGACTGAACAGCAAGTCTTAAAAAACTTTTATTTACACATAGAAGAATATGTTGTCTAGAAATAAAAAAAACTTGACTGAACAGCAAGTCTTAAAAAACTTTTATTTACACATAGAAGAATATGTTGTCTATAAATAAAAAAAACTTGACTGAACAGCAAGTCTTAAAAAACTTTTACTTACACCTAGAAGAATATGTTGTCTATAAATAAAAAAAACTTGACTGAACAGAAAGTGTTAAAAAACTTTTATTTACACATAGAAGAATATGTTGTCTATAAATAAAAAAAACTTGACTGAACAGCAAGTCTTAAAAAACTTTTACTTACACCTAGAAGAATATGTTGTCTATAAATAAAAAAAACTTGACTGAACAGCAAGTCTTAAAAAACTTTTACTTACACCTAGAAGAATATGTTGTCTATAAATAAAAAAAACTTGACTGAACAGCAAGTCTTAAAAAACTTGTACTTACACCTAGAAGAATATGTTGTCTATAAATAAAAAAAAGTTGACTGAACAGCAAGTCTTAAAAAATTTTACTTACACCTAGAAGAATATGTTGTCTTTAAATAAAAAAAACTTGACTGAACAGCAAGTCTTAAAAAACTTTTATTTACACATAGAAGAATATGTTGTCTATAAATAAAAAAAACTTGACTGAACAGCAAGTCTTAAAAAACTTTTACTTACACCTAGAAGAATATGTTGTCTATAAATAAAAAAAACTTGACTGAACAGCAAGTCTTAAAAAACTTTTACTTACACCTAGGAGAATATGTTGTCTATAAATAAAAAAAACTTGACTGAACAGCAAGTCTTAAAAAACTTTTACTTACACCTAGAAGAATATGTTGTCTATAAATAAAAAAAACTTGACTGAACAGCAAGTCTTAAAATACTTTTACTTACACCTAGAAGAATATGTTGTCTATAAATAAAAAAAACTTGACTGAACAGCAAGTGTTAAAAACACTTGTACTTACACCTAGAAGAATATGTTGTCTTTAAATAAAAAAAACTTGACTGAACAGCAAGTGTTAAAAACACTTTTACTTACACCTAGAAGAATATGTTGTCTTTAAATAAAAAAAACTTGACTGAACAGCAAGTCTTAAAAAACTTTTACTTACACCTAGAAGAATATGTTGTCTATAAATAAAAAAAACTTGACTGAACAGCAAGTGTTAAAAACACTTGTACTTACACCTAGAAGAATATGTTGTCTATAAATAAAAAAAACTTGACTGAACAGCAAGTCTTACAAAACTTTTACTTACACCTAGAAGAATATGTTGTCTATAAATAAAAAAAAACTTGACTGAACAGCAAGTCTTAAAAAACTTTTACTTACACCTAGAAGAATATGTTGTCTATATATAAAAAAAACTTGACTGAACAGCAAGTCTTAAAAAACTTTTACTTACACCTAGAAGAATATGTTGTCTTTAAATAAAAAAAAACTTGACTGAACAGCAAGTGTTAAAAACACTTGTACTTACACCTAGAAGAATATGTTGTCTATAAATAAAAAAAACTTGACTGAATAGCAAGTCTTAAAAAACTTTTACTTACACCTAGAAGAATATGTTGTCTATAAATAAAAAAAACTTGACTGAACAGCAAGTCTTAAAAAACTTTTACTTACACCTAGAAGAATATGTTGTCTATAAATAAAAAAAACTTGACTGAACAGCAAGTGTTAAAAACACTTGTACTTACACCTAGAAGAATATGTTGTCTATAAATAAAAAAAACTTGATTGAACAGCAAGTCTTAAAAAACTTTTACTTACACCTAGAAGAATATGTTGTCTATAAATAAAAAAAACTTGACTGAACAGCAAGTGTTAAAAAACTTTTACTTACACCTAGAAGAATATGTTGTCTATAAATAAAAAAAACTTGACTGAACAGCAAGTCTTAAAAAACTTTTACTTACACCTAGAAGAATATGTTGTCTATAAATAAAAAAAAAATTGACTGAACAGCAAGTCTTAAAAAACTTGTACTTACACCTAGAAGAATATGCTGTCTATAAATAAAAAAAACTTGACTGAACAGCAAGTCTTAAAAAACTTGTACTTACACCTAGAAGAATATGCTGTCTATAAATAAAAAAAACCTGACTGAACAGCAAGTCTTAACAAACTTTTACTTACACCTAGAAGAATATGTTGTCTATAAATAAAAAAAACTTGACTGAACAGCAAGTCTTAAAAAACTTTTACTTACACCTAGAAGAATATGTTGTCTATAAATAAAAAAAACTTGACTGAACAGCAAGTCTTAAAAAACTTTTATTTACACCTAGAAGAATATGTTGTCCATAAATAAAAAAACTTGACTGAACAGCAAGTCTTAAAAAACTTTTATTTACACCTAGAAGAATATGTTGTCTATAAATAAAAAAAACTTGACTGAACAGCAAGTCTTAAAAAACTTTTACTTACACCTTGAAGAATATGTTGTCTATAAATAAAAAAACTTGACTGAACAGCAAGTCTTAAAAAACTTTTATTTACACCTAGAAGAATATGTTGTCCATAAATAAAAAAAACTTGACTGAACAGCAAGTCTTAAAAAACTTTTATTTACACATAGAAGAATATGTTGTCTATAAATAAAAAAACTTGACTGAACAGCAAGTCTTAAAAAACTTTTACTTACACCTAGAAGAATATGTTGTCTATAAATAAAAAAAACTTGACTGAACAGCAAGTCTTAAAAAACTTTTATTTACACATAGAAGAATATGTTGTCTATAAATAAAAAAACTTGACTGAACAGCAAGTCTTAAAAAACTTTTACTTACACCTAGAAGAATATGTTGTCTATAAATAAAAAAAACTTGACTGAACAGCAAGTCTTAAAAAACTTTTACTTACACCTAGAAGAATATGTTGTCTATAAATAAAAAAAACTTGACTGAAAAGCAAGTGTTAACAAAACTTATACTTACACCTAGAAGAATATGTTGTCTATAAATAAAAAAATCTTGACTGAACAGCAAGTCTTAAAAAACTTTTACTTACACCTAGAAGAATATGTTGTCTATACATAAAAAAACTTGACTGAACAGCAAGTCTTAAAAAACTTTTACTTACACCTAGAAGAATATGTTGTCTATAAATAAAAAAAACTTGACTGAACAGCAAGTCTTAAAAAACTTTTATTTACACATAGAAGAATATGTTGTCTATAAATAAAAAAACTTGACTGAACAGCAAGTCTTAAAAAACTTTTACTTACACCTAGAAGAATATGTTGTCTATAAATAAAAAAAACTTGACTGAACAGCAAGTCTTAAAAAACTTTTATTTACACCTAGGAGAATATGTTGTCTATAAATAAAAAAAACTTGACTGAACAGCAAGTCTTAAAAAACTTTTATTTACACCTAGAAGAATAGGTTGTCTATAAATAAATAAAAATTGACTGAACAGCAAGTGTTAAAAACACTTGTACTTACACCTAGAAGAATATGTTGTCTATAAATAAAAAAAACTTGACTGAACAGCAAGTCTTAAAAAACTTTTACTTACACCTAGAAGAATATGTTGTCTATAAATAAAAACAACCTGACTGAACAGCAAGTCTTAAAAAACTTTTACTTACACCTAGAAGAATATGTTGTCTATAAATAAAAAAAACTTGACTGAACAGCAAGTGTTAAAAACACTTGTACTTACACCTAGAAGAATATGTTGTCTATAAATAAAAAAAACTTGACTGAACAGCAAGTCTTAAAAAACTTTTACTTACACCTAGAAGAATATGTTGTCTATAAATAAAAAAAACTTGACTGAACAGCAAGTGTTAAAAACACTTGTACTTACACCTAGAAGAATATGTTGTCTATAAATAAAAAAAACTTGACTGAACAGCAAGTCTTAAAAAACTTTTACTTACACCTAGAAGAATATGTTGTCTATAAATAAAAACAACCTGACTGAACAGCAAGTCTTAAAAAACTTTTACTTACACCTAGAAGAATATGTTGTCTATAAATAAAAAAAACTTGACTGAACAGCAAGTCTTAAAAACACTTGTACTTACACCAAGAAGAATATGTTGTCTATAAATAAAAAAAACTTGACTGAACAGCAAGTCTTAAAAAACTTTTACTTACACCTTGAAGAATATGTTGTCTACAAATAAAAAAAAACTTGACTGAACAGCAAGTGTTAACAAAACTTGTACTTACACCTAGAAGAATATGTTGTCTATAAATAAAAAAAACTTGACTGAACAGCAAGTGTTAAAAACACTTGTACTTACACCTAGAAGAATATGTTGTCTATAAATAAAAAAAACTTGACTGAACAGCAAGTCTTAAAAAACTTTTACTTACACCTAGAAGAACATGTTGTCTATAAATAAAAAAAAACTTGACTGAACAGCAAGTGTTAAAAACACTTGTACTTACACCTAGAAGAATATGTTGTCTATAAATAAAAAAAACTTGACTGAACAGCAAGTCTTAAAAAACTTTTACTTACACCTAGAAGAATATGTTGTCTATAAATAAAAAAAACTTGACTGAACAGCAAGTGTTAAAAACACCTGTACTTACACCTAGAAGAATATGTTGTCTATAAATAAAAAAAACTTGATTGAACAGCAAGTCTTAAAAAACTTTTACTTACACCTAGAAGAATATGTTGTCTATAAATAAAAAAAACTTGACTGAACAGCAAGTCTTAAAAAACTTTTACTTACACCTAGAAGAATATGTTGTCTATAAATAAAAAAAACTTGACTGAACAGCAAGTCTTAAAAAACTTTTACTTACACCTAGAAGAATATGTTGTCTATAAATAAAAAAAACTTGACTGAACAGCAAGTCTTAAAAAACTTTTACTTACACCTAGAAGAATATGTTGTCTTTAAATAAAAAAAAACTTGACTGAACAGCAAGTCTTAAAAAACTTTTACTTACACCTAGAAGAATATGTTGTCTATAAATAAAAAAAACTTGACTGAACAGCAAGTCTTAAAAAACTTTTACTTACACCTAGAAGAATATGTTGTCTATAAATAAAAAAAAACTTGACTGAACAGCAAGTGTTAAAAACACTTGTACTTACACCTAGAAGAATATGTTGTCTATAAATAAAAAAAACTTGACTGAACAGCAAGTCTTAAAAAACTTTTACTTACACCTAGAAGAATATGTTGTCTATAAATAAAAAAAACTTGACTGAACAGCAAGTGTTAAAAACACTTGTACTTACACCTAGAAGAATATGTTGTCTATAAATAAAAAAAACTTGACTGAACAGCAAGTCTTAAAAAACATTTATTTACACATAGAAGAATATGTTGTCTATAAATAAAAAAAACTTGACTGAACAGCAAGTCTTAAAAAACTTTTACTTACACCTAGAAGAATATGTTGTCTATAAATAAAAAAAACTTGACTGAACAGCAAGTCTTAAAAAACTTTTATTTACACCTAGGAGAATATGTTGTCTATAAATAAATAAAAATTGACTGAACAGCAAGTGTTAAAAACACTTGTACTTACACCTAGAAGAATATGTTGTCTATAAATAAAAAAAACTTGACTGAACAGCAAGTCTTAAATAACTTTTACTTACACCTAGAAGAATATGTTGTCTATAAATAAAAAAAACTTGACTGAACAGCAAGTGTTAAAAACACTTGTACTTACACCTAGAAGAATATGTTGTCTATAAATAAAAAAAACTTGAATGAACAGCAAGTCTTAAAAAACTTTTACTTACACCTAGAAGAATATGTTGTCTATAAATAAAAACAACCTGACTGAACAGCAAGTCTTAAAAAACTTTTACTTACACCTAGAAGAATATGTTGTCTATAAATAAAAAAAACTTGACTGAACAGCAAGTCTTAAAAACACTTGTACTTACACCTAGAAGAATATGTTGTCTATAAATAAAAAAAACTTGACTGAACAGCAAGTCTTAAAAAACTTTTACTTACACCTTGAAGAATATGTTGTCTACAAATAAAAACAACCTGACTGAACAGCAAGTCTTAAAAAACTTGTACTTACACCTAGAAGAATATGTTGTCTATAAATAAAAAAAACTTGACTGAACAGCAAGTCTTAAAAAACTTTTACTTACACCTAGAAGAATATGTTGTCTATAAATAAAAAAAACTTGACTGAACAGCAAGTCTTAAAAAACTTTTACTTACACCTAGAAGAATATGTTGTCTATAAATAAAAAAAACTTGACTGAACAGCAAGTCTTAAAAAACTTTTACTTACACCTAGAAGAATATGTTGTCTATAAATAAAAAAAAACTTGACTGAACAGCAAGTCTTAAAAAACTTTTACTTACACCTAGAAGAATATGTTGTCTATAAATAAAAAAAAACTTGACTGAATAGCAAGTCTTAAAAAACTTTTACTTACACCTAGAAGAATATGTTGTCTATAAATAAAAAAAAACTTGACTGAACAGCAAGTGTTAAAAACACTTGTACTTACACCTAGAAGAATATGTTGTCTATAAATAAAAAAAACTTGACTGAACAGCAAGTCTTAAAAAACTTTTACTTACACCTAGAAGAATATGTTGTCTATAAATAAAAAAAACTTGACTGAACAGCAAGTGTTAAAAACACTTGTACTTACACCTAGAAGAATATGTTGTCTATAAATAAAAAAAACTTGACTGAACAGCAAGTGTTAAAAAACATTTATTTACACATAGAAGAATATGTTGTCTATAAATAAAAAAAACTTGACTGAACAGCAAGTCTTAAAAAACTTTTACTTACACCTAGAAGAATATGTTGTCTATAAATAAAAAAAACTTGACTGAACAGCAAGTCTTAAAAAACTTTTATTTACACCTAGGAGAATATGTTGTCTATAAATAAATAAAAATTGACTGAACAGCAAGTGTTAAAAACACTTGTACTTACACCTAGAAGAATAGGTTGTCTATAAATAAAAAAAACTTGACTGAACAGCAAGTCTTAAATAACTTTTACTTACACCTAGAAGAATATGTTGTCTATAAATAAAAACAACCTGACTGAACAGCAAGTCTTAAAAAACTTTTACTTACACCTAGAAGAATATGTTGTCTATAAATAAAAACAACCTGACTGAACAGCAAGTCTTAAAAAACTTTTACTTACACCTAGAAGAATATGTTGTCTATAAATAAAAAAAACTTGACTGAACAGCAAGTGTTAAAAACACTTGTACTTACACCTAGAAGAATATGTTGTCTATAAATAAAAAAAACTTGACTGAACAGCAAGTCTTAAAAAACTTTTACTTACACCTAGAAGAATATGTTGTCTATAAATAAAAAAAACTTGACTGAACAGCAAGTGTTAAAAACACTTGTACTTACACCTAGAAGAATATGTTGTCTATAAATAAAAAAAACTTGAATGAACAGCAAGTCTTAAAAAACTTTTACTTACACCTAGAAGAATATGTTGTCTATAAATAAAAACAACCTGACTGAACAGCAAGTCTTAAAAAACTTTTACTTACACCTAGAAGAATATGTTGTCTATAAATAAAAAAAACTTGACTGAACAGCAAGTCTTAAAAACACTTGTACTTACACCTAGAAGAATATGTTGTCTATAAATAAAAAAAACTTGACTGAACAGCAAGTCTTAAAAAACTTTTACTTACACCTTGAAGAATATGTTGTCTACAAATAAAAACAACCTGACTGAACAGCAAGTCTTAAAAAACTTGTACTTACACCTAGAAGAATATGTTGTCTATAAATAAAAAAAACTTGACTGAACAGCAAGTCTTAAAAAACTTTTACTTACACCTAGAAGAATATGTTGTCTATAAATAAAAAAAACTTGACTGAACAGCAAGTCTTAAAAAACTTTTACTTACACCTAGAAGAATATGTTGTCTATAAATAAAAAAAACTTGACTGAACAGCAAGTCTTAAAAAACTTTTACTTACACCTAGAAGAATATGTTGTCTATAAATAAAAAAAAACTTGACTGAACAGCAAGTCTTAAAAAACTTTTACTTACACCTAGAAGAATATGTTGTCTATAAATAAAAAAAAACTTGACTGAATAGCAAGTCTTAAAAAACTTTTACTTACACCTAGAAGAATATGTTGTCTATAAATAAAAAAAAACTTGACTGAACAGCAAGTGTTAAAAACACTTGTACTTACACCTAGAAGAATATGTTGTCTATAAATAAAAAAAACTTGACTGAACAGCAAGTCTTAAAAAACTTTTACTTACACCTAGAAGAATATGTTGTCTATAAATAAAAAAAACTTGACTGAACAGCAAGTGTTAAAAACACTTGTACTTACACCTAGAAGAATATGTTGTCTATAAATAAAAAAAACTTGACTGAACAGCAAGTCTTAAAAAACTTTTATTTACACATAGAAGAATATGTTGTCTATAAATAAAAAAAACTTGACTGAACAGCAAGTGTTAAAAAACATTTATTTACACATAGAAGAATATGTTGTCTATAAATAAAAAAAACTTGACTGAACAGCAAGTCTTAAAAAACTTTTACTTACACCTAGAAGAATATGTTGTCTATAAATAAAAAAAACTTGACTGAACAGCAAGTCTTAAAAAACTTTTATTTACACCTAGGAGAATATGTTGTCTATAAATAAATAAAAATTGACTGAACAGCAAGTGTTAAAAACACTTGTACTTACACCTAGAAGAATATGTTGTCTATAAATAAAAAAAACTTGACTGAACAGCAAGTCTTAAATAACTTTTACTTACACCTAGAAGAATATGTTGTCTATAAATAAAAACAACCTGACTGAACAGCAAGTCTTAAAAAACTTTTACTTACACCTAGAAGAATATGTTGTCTATAAATAAAAAAAACTTGACTGAACAGCAAGTGTTAAAAACACTTGTACTTACACCTAGAAGAATATGTTGTCTATAAATAAAAAAAACTTGACTGAACAGCAAGTCTTAAAAAACTTTTACTTACACCTAGAAGAATATGTTGTCTATAAATAAAAAAAACTTGACTGAACAGCAAGTGTTAAAAACACTTGTACTTACACCTAGAAGAATATGTTGTCTATAAATAAAAAAAACTTGACTGAACAGCAAGTCTTAAAAAACTTTTACTTACACCTAGAAGAATATGTTGTCTATAAATAAAAACAACCTGACTGAACAGCAAGTCTTAAAAAACTTTTACTTACACCTAGAAGAATATGTTGTCTATAAATAAAAAAAACTTGACTGAACAGCAAGTGTTAAAAACACTTGTACTTACACCTAGAAGAATATGTTGTCTATAAATAAAAAAAACTTGACTGAACAGCAAGTCTTAAAAAACTTTTACTTACACCTTGAAGAATATGTTGTCTACAAATAAAAAAAAACTTGACTGAACAGCAAGTGTTAACAAAACTTGTACTTACACCTAGAAGAATATGTTGTCTATAAATAAAAAAAACTTGACTGAACAGCAAGTCTTAAAAAACTTGTACTTACACCTAGAAGAATATGTTGTCTATAAATAAAAAAAACTTGACTGAACAGCAAGTCTTAAAAAACTTTTACTTACACCTAGAAGAATATGTTGTCTATAAATAAAAAAAACTTGACTGAACAGCAAGTCTTAAAAAACTTTTACTTACACCTAGAAGAATATTTTGTCTATAAATAAAAAAAACTTGACTGAACAGCAAGTCTTAAAAAACTTTTACTTACACCTAGAAGAATATGTTGTCTATAAATAAAAAAACTTGACTGAACAGCAAGTCTTAAAAAACTTTTACTTACACCTAGAAGAATATGTTGTCTATAAATAAAAAAAACTTGACTGAACAGCAAGTCTTAAAAAACTTTTACTTACACCTAGAAGAATATGTTGTCTATAAATAAAAAAAACTTGACTGAACAGCAAGTCTTAAAAAACTTTTACTTACACCTAGAAGAATATGTTGTCTATAAATAAAAAAAACTTGACTGAACAGCAAGTCTTAAAAAACTTTTACTTACACCTAGAAGAATATGTTGTCTATAAATAAAAAAAACTTGACTGAACAGCAAGTGTTAAAAACACTTGTACTTACACCTAGAAGAATATGTTGTCTATAAATAAAAAAAACTTGACTGAACAGCAAGTCTTAAAAAACTTTTACTTACACCTAGAAGAATATGTTGTCTATAAATAAAAAAAACTTGACTGAACAGAAAGTGTTAAAAACACTTGTACTTACACCTAGAAGAATATGTTGTCTATAAATAAAAAAAACTTGACTGAACAGCAAGTCTTAAAAAACTTTTACTTACACCTAGAAGAATATGTTGTCTATAAATAAAAACAACCTGACTGAACAGCAAGTCTTAAAAAACTTTTACTTACACCTAGAAGAATATGTTGTCTATAAATAAAAAAAACTTGACTGAACAGCAAGTGTTAAAAACACTTGTACTTACACCTAGAAGAATATGTTGTCTATAAATAAAAAAAACTTGACTGAACAGCAAGTCTTAAAAAACTTTTACTTACACCTTGAAGAATATGTTGTCTACAAATAAAAAAAAACTTGACTGAACAGCAAGTGTTAACAAAACTTGTACTTACACCTAGAAGAATATGTTGTCTATAAATAAAAAAAACTTGACTGAACAGCAAGTCTTAAAAAACTTGTACTTACACCTAGAAGAATATGTTGTCTATAAATAAAAAAAACTTGACTGAACAGCAAGTCTTAAAAAACTTTTACTTACACCTAGAAGAATATGTTGTCTATAAATAAAAAAAACTTGACTGAACAGCAAGTCTTAAAAAACTTTTACTTACACCTAGAAGAATATTTTGTCTATAAATAAAAAAAACTTGACTGAACAGCAAGTCTTAAAAAACTTTTACTTACACCTAGAAGAATATGTTGTCTATAAATAAAAAAACTTGACTGAACAGCAAGTCTTAAAAAACTTTTACTTACACCTAGAAGAATATGTTGTCTATAAATAAAAAAAACTTGACTGAACAGCAAGTCTTAAAAAACTTTTACTTACACCTAGAAGAATATGTTGTCTATAAATAAAAAAAACTTGACTGAACAGCAAGTCTTAAAAAACTTTTACTTACACCTAGAAGAATATGTTGTCTATAAATAAAAAAAACTTGACTGAACAGCAAGTCTTAAAAAACTTTTACTTACACCTAGAAGAATATGTTGTCTATAAATAAAAAAAACTTGACTGAACAGCAAGTGTTAAAAACACTTGTACTTACACCTAGAAGAATATGTTGTCTATAAATAAAAAAAACTTGACTGAACAGCAAGTCTTAAAAAATTTTACTTACACCTAGAAGAACATGTTGTCTATAAATAAAAACAAACTTGACTGAACCGCAAGTGTTAAAAACACTTGTACTTACACCTAGAAGAATATGTTGTCTATAAATAAAAAAAACTTGACTGAACAGCAAGTCTTAAAAAACTTTTACTTACACCTAGAAGAATATGTTGTCTATAAGTAAAAAAAACTTGACTGAACAGCAAGTGTTAAAAAGACTTGTACTTACACCTAGAAGAATATGTTGTCTATAAATAAAAAAAACTTGATTTAACAGCAAGTCTTAAAAAACTTTTACTTACACCTAGAAGAATATGTTGTCTATAAATAAAAAAAACTTGACTGAACAGCAAGTCTTAAAAAAGTTTTACTTACACCTAGAAGAATATGTTGTCTATAAATAAAAACAACCTGACTGAACAGCAAGTCTTAAAAAACTTTTACTTACACCTAGAAGAATATGTTGTCTATAAATAAAAAAAACTTGACTGAACAGCAAGTCTTAAAAAACTTTTACTTACACCTAGAAGAATATGTTGTCTATAAATAAAAAAAAACTTGACTGAACAGCAAGTCTTAAAAAACTTTTACTTACACCTAGAAGAATATGTTGTCTATAAATAAAAAAAACTTGACTGAACAGCAAGTCTTAAAAAACTTTTACTTACACCTAGAAGAATATGTTGTCTATAAATAAAAAAAAACTTGACTGAACAGCAAGTGTTAAAAACACTTGTACTTACACCTAGAAGAATATGTTGTCTATAAATAAAAAAAACTTGACTGAACAGCAAGTCTTAAAAAACTTTTACTTACACCTAGAAGAATATGTTGTCTATAAATAAAAAAAACTTGACTGAACAGCAAGTGTTAAAAACACTTGTACTTACACCTAGAAGAATATGTTGTCTATAAATAAAAAAAACTTGACTGAACAGCAAGTCTTAAAAAACTTTTATTTACACATAGAAGAATATGTTGTCTATAAATAAAAAAAACTTGACTGAACAGCAAGTGTTAAAAAACATTTATTTACACATAGAAGAATATGTTGTCTATAAATAAAAAAAACTTGACTGAACAGCAAGTCTTAAAAAACTTTTACTTACACCTAGAAGAATATGTTGTCTATAAATAAAAAAAACTTGACTGAACAGCAAGTCTTAAAAAACTTTTATTTACACCTAGGAGAATATGTTGTCTATAAATAAAAAAAACTTGACTGAACAGCAAGTCTTAAAAAACTTTTACTTACACCTAGAAGAATATGTTGTCTATAAATAAAAAAACTTGACTGAACAGCAAGTCTTAAAAAACTTTTACTTACACCTAGAAGAATATGTTGTCTATAAATAAAAAAAACTTGACTGAACAGCAAGTCTTAAAAAACTTTTATTTACACCTAGAAGAATATGTTGTCTATAAATAAAAAAAAACTTGACTGAACAGCAAGTGTTAAAAAACCTTTATTTACACATAGAAGAATATGTTGTCTATAAATAAAAAAACTTGACTGAACAGCAAGTCTTAAAAAACTTTTACTTACACCTAGAAGAATATGTTGTCTATAAATAAAAAATAACTTGACTGAACAGCAAGTCTTAAAAAACTTTTACTTACACCTAGAAGAATATGTTGTCTATAAATAAAAAAAACTTGACTGAACAGCAAGTCTTAAAAAACTTTTACTTACACCTAGAAGAATATGTTGTCTATAAATAAAAAAAACCTGACTGAACAGCAAGTCTTAAAAAACTTGTACTTACACCTAGAAGAATATGTTGTCTATAAATAAAAAAAACTTGACTGAACAGCAAGTGTTAAAAAACTTTTACTTACACCTAGAAGAATATGTTGTCTATAAATAAAAAAAACTTGACTGAACAGCAAGTCTTAAAAAACTTTTACTTACACCTAGAAGAATATGTTGTCTATAAATAAAAAAAACTTGACTGAACAGCAAGTGTTAAAAACACTTGTACTTACACCTAGAAGAATATGTTGTCTATAAATAAAAAAAACTTGACTGAACAGCAAGTCTTAAAAAACTTTTATTTACACCTAGAAGAATATGTTGTCTATAAATAAAAAAAACTTGACTGAACAGCAAGTGTTAAAAAACTTTTATTTACACATAGAAGAATATGTTGTCTATAAATAAAAAAACTTGACTGAACAGCAAGTCTTAAAAAACTTTTACTTACACCTAGAAGAATATGTTGTCTATAAATAAAAAAAAACTTGACTGAACAGCAAGTCTTAAAAAACTTTTACTTACACCTAGAAGAATATGTTGTCTATAAATAAAAAAAACTTGACTGAACAGCAAGTCTTAAAAAACTTTTACTTACACCTAGAAGAATATGTTGTCTATAAATAAAAAAAACTAGACTGAACAGCAAGTCTTAAAAAACTTGTACTTACACCTAGAAGAATATGTTGTCTATAAATAAAAAAAACTTGACTGAACAGCAAGTCTTAAAAAACTTTTACTTACACCTAGAAGAATATGTTGTCTATAAATAAAAAAAACTTGACTGAACAGCAAGTCTTAAAAAACTTTTACTTACACCTAGAAGAATATGTTGTCTATAAATAAAAAAAACTTGACTGAACAGCAAGTCTTAAAAAACTTTTACTTACACCTAGAAGAATATGTTGTCTATAAATAAAAAAAACTTGACTGAACAGCAAGTCTTAAAAAACTTGTACTTACACCTAGAAGAATATGTTGTCTATAAATAAAAAAAACTTGACTGAACAGCAAGTCTTAAAAAACTTTTACTTACACCTAGAAGAATATGTTGTCTATAAATAAAAAAAACTTGACTGAACAGCAAGTCTTAAAAAACTTTTACTTACACCTAGAAGAATATGTTGTCTATAAATAAAAAACACTTGACTGAACAGCAAGTGTTAAAAAACTTTTACTTACACCTAGAAGAATATGTTGTCTATAAATAAAAAAAACTTGACTGAACAGCAAGTCTTAAAAAACTTTTACTTACACCTAGAAGAATATGTTGTCTATAAATAAAAAAAAACTTGACTGAACAGCAAGTCTTAAAAAACTTGTACTTACACCTAGAAGAATATGCTGTCTATAAATAAAAACAACTTGACTGAACAGCAAGTCTTAAAAAACTTGTACTTACACCTAGAAGAATATGCTGTCTATAAATAAAAAAAACCTGACTGAACAGCAAGTCTTAACAAACTTTTACTTACACCTAGAAGAATATGTTGTCTATAAATAAAAAAAACTTGACTGAACAGCAAGTCTTAAAAAACTTTTACTTACACCTAGAAGAATATGTTGTCTATAAATAAAAAAAACTTGACTGAACAGCAAGTCTTAAAAAACTTTTATTTACACCTAGAAGAATATGTTGTCCATAAATAAAAAAACTTGACTGAACAGCAAGTCTTAAAAAACTTTTATTTACACCTAGAAGAATATGTTGTCTATAAATAAAAAAAACTTGACTGAACAGCAAGTCTTAAAAAACTTTTACTTACACCTAGAAGAATATGTTGTCTATAAATAAAAAAACTTGACTGAACAGCAAGTCTTAAAAAACTTTTATTTACACCTAGAAGAATATGTTGTCCATAAATAAAAAAAACTTGACTGAACAGCAAGTCTTAAAAAACTTTTATTTACACATAGAAGAATATGTTGTCTATAAATAAAAAAACTTGACTGAACAGCAAGTCTTAAAAAACTTTTACTTACACCTAGAAGAATATGTTGTCTATAAATAAAAAAAACTTGACTGAAAAGCAAGTCTTAAAAAACTTTTATTTACACCTAGAAGAATATGTTGTCTATAAATAAAAAAAACTTGACTGAACAGCAAGTCTTAAAAAACTTTTACTTACACCTAGAAGAATATGTTGTCTATAAATAAAAAAAACTTGACTGAACAGCAAGTCTTAAAAAACTTTTATTTACACCTAGGAGAATATGTTGTCTATAAATAAATAAAAATTGACTGAACAGCAAGTGTTAAAAACACTTGTACTTACACCTAGAAGAATATGTTGTCTATAAATAAAAAAAACTTGACTGAACAGCAAGTCTTAAATAACTTTTACTTACACCTAGAAGAATATGTTGTCTATAAATAAAAACAACCTTACTGAACAGCAAGTCTTAAAAAACTTTTACTTACACCTAGAAGAATATGTTGTCTATAAATAAAAAAAACTTGACTGAACAGCAAGTGTTAAAAACACTTGTACTTACACCTAGAAGAATATGTTGTCTATAAATAAAAAAAACTTGACTGAACAGCAAGTCTTAAAAAACTTTTACTTACACCTAGAAGAATATGTTGTCTATAAATAAAAAGAACTTGACTGAACAGCAAGTCTTAAAAACACTTGTACTTGCACCTAGAAGAATATGTTGTCTATAAATAAAAAAAACTTGACTGAACAGCAAGTCTTAAAAAACTTTTACTTACACCTAGAAGAATATGTTGTCTATAAATAAAAACAACCTGACTGAACAGCAAGTCTTAAAAAACTTTTACTTACACCTAGAAGAATATGTTGTCTATAAATAAAAAAAACTTGACTGAACAGCAAGTGTTAAAAAACATTTATTTACACATAGAAGAATATGTTGTCTATAAATAAAAAAAACTTGACTGAACAGCAAGTCTTAAAAAACTTTTACTTACACCTAGAAGAATATGTTGTCTATAAATAAAAAAAACTTGACTGAACAGCAAGTCTTAAAAAACTTTTATTTACACCTAGGAGAATATGTTGTCTATAAATAAATAAAAATTGACTGAACAGCAAGTGTTAAAAACACTTGTACTTACACCTAGAAGAATACGTTGTCTATAAATAAAAAAAACTTGACTGAACAGCAAGTCTTAAATAACTTTTACTTACACCTAGAAGAATATGTTGTCTATAAATAAAAACAACCTGACTGAACAGCAAGTCTTAAAAAACTTTTACTTACACCTAGAAGAATATGTTGTCTATAAATAAAAAAAACTTGACTGAACAGCAAGTGTTAAAAACACTTGTACTTACACCTAGAAGAATATGTTGTCTATAAATAAAAAAAACTTGACTGAACAGCAAGTCTTAAAAAACTTTTACTTACACCTAGAAGAATATGTTGTCTATAAATAAAAAAAACTTGACTGAACAGCAAGTGTTAAAAACACTTGTACTTACACCTAGAAGAATATGTTGTCTATAAATAAAAAAAACTTGACTGAACAGCAAGTCTTAAAAAACTTTTACTTACACCTAGAAGAATATGTTGTCTATAAATAAAAACAACCTGACTGAACAGCAAGTCTTAAAAAACTTTTACTTACACCTAGAAGAATATGTTGTCTATAAATAAAAAAACTTGACTGAACAGCAAGTGTTAAAAACACTTGTACTTACACCTAGAAGAATATGTTGTCTATAAATAAAAAAAACTTGACTGAACAGCAAGTCTTAAAAAACTTTTATTTACACCTAGAAGAATATGTTGTCTATAAATAAATAAAAATTGACTGAACAGCAAGTGTTAAAAACACTTGTACTTACACCTAGAAGAATATGTTGTCTATAAATAAAAAAAACTTGACTGAACAGCAAGTCTTAAAAAACTTTTACTTACACCTAGAAGAATATGTTGTCTATAAATAAAAACAACCTGACTGAACAGCAAGTCTTAAAAAACTTTTACTTACACCTAGAAGAATATGTTGTCTATAAATAAAAAAAACTTGACTGAACAGCAAGTGTTAAAAACACTTGTACTTACACCTAGAAGAATATGTTGTCTATAAATAAAAAAAACTTGACTGAACAGCAAGTCTTAAAAAACTTTTACTTACACCTAGAAGAATATGTTGTCTATAAATAAAAACAACCTGACTGAACAGCAAGTCTTAAAAAACTTTTACTTACACCTAGAAGAATATGTTGTCTATAAATAAAAAAAACTTGACTGAACAGCAAGTGTTAAAAACACTTGTACTTACACCTAGAAGAATATGTTGTCTATAAATAAAAAAAACTTGACTGAACAGCAAGTCTTAAAAAACTTTTACTTACACCTAGAAGAATATGTTGTCTATAAATAAAAACAACCTGACTGAACAGCAAGTCTTAAAAAACTTTTACTTACACCTAGAAGAATATGTTGTCTATAAATAAAAAAAACTTTACTGAACAGCAAGTGTTAAAAACACTTGTACTTACACCTAGAAGAATATGTTGTCTATAAATAAAAAAAACTTGACTGAACAGCAAGTCTTAAAAAACTTTTACTTACACCTTGAAGAATATGTTGTCTACAAATAAAAAAAAACTTGACTGAACAGCAAGTGTTAACAAAACTTGTACTTACACCTAGAAGAATATGTTGTCTATAAATAAAAAAAACTTGACTGAACAGCAAGTCTTAAAAAACTTTTACTTACACCTAGAAGAATATGTTGTCTATAAATAAAAAAAACTTGACTGAACAGCAAGTCTTAAAAAACTTTTACTTACACCTAGAAGAATATGTTGTCTATAAATAAAATAAACTTGACTGAACAGCAAGTCTTAAAAAACTTTTACTTACACCTAGAAGAATATGTTGTCTATAAATAAAAAAAACTTGACTGAACAGCAAGTGTTAAAAACACTTGTACTTACACCTAGAAGAATATGTTGTCTATAAATAAAAAAAACTTGACTGAACAGCAAGTCTTAAAAAACTTTTACTTACACCTAGAAGAACATGTTGTCTATAAATAAAAAAAAACTTGACTGAACAGCAAGTGTTAAAAACACTTGTACTTACACCTAGAAGAATATGTTGTCTATAAATAAAAAAAACTTGACTGAACAGCAAGTCTTAAAAAACTTTTACTTACACCTAGAAGAATATGTTGTCTATAAATAAAAAAAACTTGACTGAACAGCAAGTCTTAAAAACACTTGTACTTACACCTAGAAGAATATGTTGTCTATAAATAAAAAAAACTTGATTGAACAGCAAGTCTTAAAAAACTTTTACTTACACCTAGAAAAATATGTTGTCTATAAATAAAAAAAACTTGACTGAACAGCAAGTCTTAAAAAACTTTTACTTACACCTAGAAGAATATGTTGTCTATAAATAAAAAAAAATTGACTGAACAGCAAGTCTTAAAAAACTTTTACTTACACCTAGAAGAATATGTTGTCTATAAATAAAAAAAACTTGACTGAACAGCAAGTCTTAAAAAACTTTTACTTACACCTAGAAGAATATGTTGTCTATAAATAAAAAAAAAACTTGACTGAACAGCAAGTCTTAAAAAACTTTTACTTACACCTAGAAGAATATGTTGTCTATAAATAAAAAAAACTTGACTGAACAGCAAGTCTTAAAAAACTTTTACTTACACCTAGAAGAATATGTTGTCTATAAATAAAAAAAACTTGACTGAACAGCAAGTGTTAAAAACACTTGTACTTACACCTAGAAGAATATGTTGTCTATAAATAAAAAAAACTTGACTGAACAGCAAGTCTTAAAAAACTTTTACTTACACCTAGAAGAATATGTTGTCTATAAATAAAAAAAACTTGACTGAACAGCAAGTGTTAAAAACACTTGTACTTACACCTAGAAGAATATGTTGTCTATAAATAAAAAAAACTTGACTGAACAGCAAGTCTTAAAAAACTTTTATTTACACATAGAAGAATATGTTGTCTATAAATAAAAAAAACTTGACTGAACAGCAAGTGTTAAAAAACATTTATTTACACATAGAAGAATATGTTGTCTATAAATAAAAAAAACTTGACTGAACAGCAAGTCTTAAAAAACTTTTACTTACACCTAGAAGAATATGTTGTCTATAAATAAAAAAAACTTGACTGAACAGCAAGTCTTAAAAAACTTTTATTTACACCTAGGAGAATATGTTGTCTATAAATAAATAAAAATTGACTGAACAGCAAGTGTTAAAAACACTTGTACTTACACCTAGAAGAATATGTTGTCTATAAATAAAAAAAACTTGACTGAACAGCAAGTCTTAAATAACTTTTACTTACACCTAGAAGAATATGTTGTCTATAAATAAAAACAACCTGACTGAACAGCAAGTCTTAAAAAACTTTTACTTACACCTAGAAGAATATGTTGTCTATAAATAAAAAAAACTTGACTGAACAGCAAGTGTTAAAAACACTTGTACTTACACCTAGAAGAATATGTTGTCTATAAATAAAAAAAACTTGACTGAACAGCAAGTCTTAAAAAACTTTTACTTACACCTAGAAGAATATGTTGTCTATAAATAAAAAAAACTTGACTGAACAGCAAGTCTTAAAAACACTTGTACTTACACCTAGAAGAATATGTTGTCTATAAATAAAAAAAACTTGACTGAACAGCAAGTCTTAAAAAACTTTTACTTACACCTAGAAGAATATGTTGTCTATAAATAAAAACAACCTGACTGAACAGCAAGTCTTAAAAAACTTTTACTTACACCTAGAAGAATATGTTGTCTATAAATAAAAAAAACTTGACTGAACAGCAAGTGTTAAAAAACATTTATTTACACATAGAAGAATATGTTGTCTATAAATAAAAAAAACTTGACTGAACAGCAAGTCTTAAAAAACTTTTACTTACACCTAGAAGAATATGTTGTCTATAAATAAAAAAAACTTGACTGAACAGCAAGTCTTAAAAAACTTTTATTTACACCTAGGAGAATATGTTGTCTATAAATAAATTAAAATTGACTGAACAGATAGTGTTAAAAACACTTGTACTTACACCTAGAAGAATATGTTGTCTATAAATAAAAAAAACTTGACTGAACAGCAAGTCTTAAATAACTTTTACTTACACCTAGAAGAATATGTTGTCTATAAATAAAAACAACCTGACTGAACAGCAAGTCTTAAAAAACTTTTACTTACACCTAGAAGAATATGTTGTCTATAAATAAAAAAAACTTGACTGAACAGCAAGTGTTAAAAACACTTGTACTTACACCTAGAAGAATATGTTGTCTATAAATAAAAAAACTTGACTGAACAGCAAGTCTTAAAAACTTTTACTTACACCTAGAAGAATATGTTGTCTATAAATAAAAAAAACTTGACTGAACAGCAAGTGTTAAAAACACTTGTACTTACACCTAGAAGAATATGTTGTCTATAAATAAAAAAAACTTGACTGAACAGCAAGTCTTAAAAACTTTTACTTACACCTAGAAGAATATGTTGTCTATAAATAAAAACAACCTGACTGAACAGCAAGTCTTAAAAAACTTTTACTTACACCTAGAAGAATATGTTGTCTATAAATAAAAAAAACTTGATTGAACAGCAAGTCTTAAAAAACTTTTACTTACACCTAGAAAAATATGTTGTCTATAAATAAAAAAACTTGACTGAACAGCAAGTCTTAAAAAACTTTTACTTACACCTAGAAGAATATGTTGTCTATAAAATAAAAAAAACTTGACTGAACAGCAAGTTTTAAAAAACTATTACTTACACCTAGAAGAATATGTTGTCTATAAATAAAAAAACTTGACTGAACAGCAAGTCTTAAAAAAACTTTTACTTACACCGAGAAGAATATGTTGTCTATAAATAAAAAAAAACTTGACTGAACAGCAAGTCTTAAAAAACTTTTACTTACACCTAGAAGAATATGTTGTCTATAAATAAAAAAAACTTGACTGAACAGCAAGTCTTAAAAAACTTTTACTTACACCTAGAAGAATATGTTGTCTATAAATAAAAAAAAAACTTGACTGAACAGCAAGTGTTAAAAACACTTGTACTTACACCTAGAAGAATATGTTGTCTATAAATAAAAAAAACTTGAACTGAACAGCAAGTCTTAAAAAACTTTTACTTACACCTAGAAGAATATGTTGTCTATAAATAAAAAAAACTTGACTGAACAGCAAGTGTTAAAAACACTTGTACTTACACCTAGAAGAATATGTTGTCTATAAATAAAAAAAACTTGACTGAACAGCAAGTCTTAAAAAACTTTTATTTACACATAGAAGAATATGTTGTCTATAAATAAATAAAAATTGACTGAACAGCAAGTGTTAAAAACACTTGTACTTACACCTAGAAGAATATGTTGTCTATAAATAAAAAAAACTTGACTGAACAGCAAGTCTTAAATAACTTTTACTTACACCTAGAAGAATATGTTGTCTATAAATAAAAACAACCTGACTGAACAGCAAGTCTTAAAAAACTTTTACTTACACCTAGAAGAATATGTTGTCTATAAATAAAAAAAAACTTGACTGAACAGCAAGTGTTAAAAACACTTGTACTTACACCTAGAAGAATATGTTGTCTATAAATAAAAAAAACTTGACTGAACAGCAAGTCTTAAAAAACTTTTACTTACACCTAGAAGAATATGTTGTCTATAAATAAAAAAAACTTGACTGAACAGCAAGTCTTAAAAACACTTGTACTTACACCTAGAAGAATATGTTGTCTATAAATAAAAATAACTTGACTGAACAGCAAGTCTTAAAAACTTTTACTTACCCCTAGAAGAATA
The DNA here is from genome assembly GCF_053919585.1 of Euprymna scolopes. Taxonomy (NCBI): domain Eukaryota; kingdom Metazoa; phylum Mollusca; class Cephalopoda; order Sepiida; family Sepiolidae; genus Euprymna; species Euprymna scolopes. Next base: position 116,383,428 of record NC_136527.1, read on the forward strand.
TGTTGTCTATAAATAAAAAAAACTTGACTGAACAGCAAGTCTTAAAAAACTTTTACTTACACCTAGAAGAATATGTTGTCTATAAATAAAAAAAAACTTGACTGAACAGCAAGTGTTAAAAACATTTATTTACACATAGAAGAATATGTTGTCTATAAATAAAAAAAACTTGACTGAACAGCAAGTCTTAAAAAACTTTTACTTACACCTAGAAGAATATGTTGTCTATAAATAAAAAAAACTTGACTGAACAGCAAGTCTTAAAAAACTTTTATTTACACCTAGGAGAATATGTTGTCTATAAATAATAAAAATTGACTGAACAGCAAGTGTTAAAAACACTTGTACTTACACCTAGAAGAATATGTTGTCTATAAATAAAAAAACTTGACTGAACAGCAAGTCTTAAATAACTTTACTTACACCTAGAAGAATATGTTGTCTATAAATAAAAACAACCTGACTGAACAGCAAGTCTTAAAAACTTTTACTTACACCTAGAAGAATATGTTGTCTATAAATAAAAAAACTTGACTGAACAGCAAGTGTTAAAAACACTTGTACTTACACCTAGAAGAATATGTTGTCTATAAATAAAAAAACTTGACTGAACAGCAAGTCTTAAAAAACTTTTACTTACACCTAGAAGAATATGTTGTCTATAAATAAAAAAAACTTGACTGAACAGCAAGTGTTTAAAAACACTTGTACTTACACCTAGAAGAATATGTTGTCTATAAATAAAAAAAACTTGACTGAACAGCAAGTCTTAAAAAACTTTTACTTACACCTAGAAGAATATGTTGTCTATAAATAAAAACAACCTGACTGAACAGCAAGTCTTAAAAAACTTTTACTTACACCTAGAAGAATATGTTGTCTATAAATAAAAAAAACTTGACTGAACAGCAAGTGTTAAAAACACTTGTACTTACACCTAGAAGAATATGTTGTCTATAAATAAAAAAAACTTGACTGAACAGCAAGTCTTAAAAAACTTTTACTTACACCTTGAAGAATATGTTGTCTACAAATAAAAAAAAACTTGACTGAACAGCAAGTGTTAACAAAACTTGTACTTACACCTAGAAGAATATGTTGTCTATAAATAAAAAAAACTTGACTGAACAGCAAGTCTTAAAAAACTTTTACTTACACCTAGAAGAATATGTTGTCTATAAATAAAAACAACCTGACTGAACAGCAAGTCTTAAAAAACTTTTACTTACACTTAGAAGAACATGTTGTCTATAAATAAAAAAAAACTTGACTGAACAGCAAGTGTTAAAAACACTTGTACTTACACCTAGAAGAATATGTTGTCTATAAATAAAAAAAACTTGACTGAACAGCAAGTCTTAAAAAACTTTTACTTACACCTAGAAGAATATGTTGTCTATAAATAAAAAAAACTTGACTGAACAGCAAGTCTTAAAAAACTTTTACTTACACCTAGAAGAATATGTTGTCTATAAATAAAAAAACTTGACTGAACAGCAAGTCTTAAAAAACTTTTACTTACACCTAGAAGAATATGTTGTCTATAAATAAAAAAAACTTGACTGAACAGCAAGTCTTAAAAAACTTTTACTTACACCTAGAAGAATATGTTGTCTATAAATAAAAAAAACTTGACTGAACAGCAAGTCTTAAAAAACTTTTACTTACACCTAGAAGAATATGTTGTCTATAAATAAAAAAAACTTGACTGAACAGCAAGTCTTAAAAAACTTTTACTTACACCTAGAAGAATATGTTGTCTATAAATAAAAAAAACTTGACTGAACAGCAAGTGTTAAAAACACTTGTACTTACACATAGAAGAATATGTTGTCTATAAATAAAAAAAACTTGACTGAACAGCAAGTCTTAAAAAACTTTTACTTACACCTAGAAGAACATGTTGTCTATAAATAAAAAAAAACATGACTGAACAGCAAGTGTTAAAAACACTTGTACTTACACCTAGAAGAATATGTTGTCTATAAATAAAAAAAACTTGACTGAACAGCAAGTCTTAAAAAACTTTTACTTACACCTAGAAGAATATGTTGTCTATAAATAAAAAAAACTTGACTGAACAGCAAGTGTTAAAAACACTTGTACTTACACCTAGAAGAATATGTTGTCTATAAATAAAAAAAACTTGATTGAACAGCAAGTCTTAAAAAACTTTTACTTACACCTAGAAGAATATGTTGTCTATAAACAAAAAAAAATTGACTGAACAGCAAGTCTTAAAAAACTTTTACTTACACCTAGAAGAATATGTTGTCTATAAATAAAAACAACCTGACTGAACAGCAAGTCTTAAAAAACTTTTACTTACACCTAGAAGAATATGTTGTCTATAAATAAAAAAAACTTGACTGAACAGCAAGTCTTAAAAAACTTTTACTTACACCTAGAAGAATATGTTGTCTATAAATAAAAAAAAACTTGACTGAACAGCAAGTCTTAAAAAACTTTTACTTACACCTAAAAGAATATGTTGTCTATAAATAAAAAAAACTTGACTGAACAGCAAGTCTTAAAAAACTTTTACTTACACCTAGAAGAATATGTTGTCTATAAATAAAAAAAACTTGACTGAACAGCAAGTGTTAAAAACACTTGTACTTACACCTAGAAGAATATGTTGTCTATAAATAAAAAAAACTTGACTGAACAGCAAGTCTTAAAAAACTTTTACTTACACCTAGAAGAATATGTTGTCTATAAATAAAAAAAACTTGACTGAACAGCAAGTGTTAAAAACACTTGTACTTACACCTAGAAGAATATGTTGTCTATAAATAAAAAAAACTTGACTGAACAGCAAGTCTTAAAAAACTTTTATTTACACCTAGAAGAATATGTTGTCTATAAATAAAAAAAACTTGACTGAACAGCAAGTGTTAAAAAACTTTTATTTACACATAGAAGAATATGTTGTCTATAAATAAAAAAACTTGACTGAACAGCAAGTCTTAAAAAACTTTTACTTACACCTAGAAGAATATGTTGTCTATAAATAAAAAAAAACTTGACTGAACAGCAAGTCTTAAAAAACTTTTACTTACACCTAGAAGAATATGTTGTCTATAAATAAAAAAAAACTTGACTGAACAGCAAGTCTTAAAAAACTTTTATTTACACATAGAAGAATATGTTGTCTATAAATAAAAAAAACTTGACTGAACAGCAAGTGTTAAAAAACTTTTATTTACACATAGAAGAATATGTTGTCTATAAATAAAAAAACTTGACTGAACAGCAAGTCTTAAAAAACTTTTACTTACACCTAGAAGAATATGTTGTCTATAAATAAAAAAAACTTGACTGAACAGCAAGTGTTAAAAACACTTGTACTTACACCTAGAAGAATATGTTGTCTATAAATAAAAAAAACTTGACTGAACAGCAAGTCTTAAAAAACTTTTATTTACACCTAGAAGAATATGTTGTCTATAAATAAAAAAAACTTGACTGAACAGCAAGTGTTAAAAAACTTTTATTTACACATAGAAGAATATGTTGTCTATAAATAAAAAAACTTGACTGAACAGCAAGTCTTAAAAAACTTTTACTTACACCTAGAAGAATATGTTGTCTATAAATAAAAAAAAACTTGACTGAACAGCAAGTCTTAAAAAACTTTTACTTACACCTAGAAGAATATGTTGTCTATAAATAAAAAAAACTTGACTGAACAGCAAGTGTTAAAAACACTTGTACTTACACCTAGAAGAATATGTTGTCTATAAATAAAAAAAACTTGACTGAACAGCAAGTCTTAAAAAACTTTTATTTACACATAGAAGAATATGTTGTCTATAAATAAAAAAAACTTGACTGAACAGCAAGTCTTAAAAAACTTTTACTTACACCTAGAAGAATATGTTGTCTATAAATAAAAAAAACTTGACTGAACAGCAAGTCTTAAAAAACTTTTACTTACACCTAGAAGAATATGTTGTCTATAAATAAAAAAAAACTTGACTGAACAGCAAGTGTTAAAAACACTTGTACTTACACCTAGAAGAATATGTTGTCTATAAATAAAAAAAACTTGACTGAACAGCAAGTCTTAAAAAACTTTTACTTACACCTAGAAGAATATGTTGTCTATAAATAAAAAAAACTTGACTGAACAGCAAGTGTTAAAAACACTTGTACTTACACCTAGAAGAATATGTTGTCTATAAATAAAAAAAACTTGACTAAACAGCAAGTCTTAAAAAACTTTTATTTACACATAGAAGAATATGTTGTCTATAAATAAAAAAAACTTGACTGAACAGCAAGTGTTAAAAAACTTTTATTTACACATAGAAGAATATGTTGTCTATAAATAAAAAAACTTGACTGAACAGCAAGTCTTAAAAAACTTTTACTTACACCTAGAAGAATATGTTGTCTATAAATAAAAAAAACTTGACTGAACAGCAAGTGTTAAAAACACTTGTACTTACACCTAGAAAAATATGTTGTCTATAAATAAAAAAAACTTGACTGAACAGCAAGTCTTAAAAAACTTTTATTTACACCTAGAAGAATATGTTGTCTATAAATAAAAAAAACTTGACTGAACAGCAAGTCTTAAAAAACTTTTATTTACACATAGAAGAATATGTTGTCTATAAATAAAAAAACTTGACTGAACAGCAAGTCTTAAAAAACTTTTACTTACACCTAGAAGAATATGTTGTCTATAAATAAAAAAAAACTTGACTGAACAGCAAGTCTTAAAAAACTTTTACTTACACCTAGAAGAATATGTTGTCTATAAATAAAAAAAACTTGACTGAACAGCAAGTCTTAAAAAACTTTTACTTACACCTAGAAGAATATGTTGTCTATAAATAAAAAAAACTTGACTGAACAGCAAGTCTTAAAAAACTTGTACTTACACCTAGAAGAATATGTTGTCTATAAATAAAAAAAACTTGACTGAACAGCAAGTCTTAAAAAACTGTTACTTACACCTAGAAGAATATGTTGTCTATAAATAAAAAAAACTTGACTGAACAGCAAGTCTTAAAAAACTTTTACTTACACCTAGAAGAATATGTTGTCTATAAATAAAAAAAACTTGACTGAACAGCAAGTCTTAAAAAACTTTTACTTACACCTAGAAGAATATGTTGTCTATAAATAAAAAAAAACTTGACTGAACAGCAAGTCTTAAAAACACTTGTACTTACACCTAGAAGAATATGTTGTCTATAAATAAAAAAAACTTGACTGAACAGCAAGTCTTAAAAAACTTTTATTTACACATAGAAGAATATGTTGTCTATAAATAAAAAAAACTTGACTGAACAGCAAGTGTTAAAAAACTTTTATTTACACATAGAAGAATATGTTGTCTATAAATAAAAAAACTTGACTGAACAGCAAGTCTTAAAAAACTTTTACTTACACCTAGAAGAATATGTTGTCTATAAATAAAAAAAACTTGACTGAACAGCAAGTGTTAAAAACACTTGTACTTACACCTAGAAGAATATGTTGTCTATAAATAAAAAAAACTTGACTGAACAGCAAGTCTTAAAAAACTTTTATTTACACCTAGAAGAATATGTTGTCTATAAATAAAAACAACTTGACTGAACAGCAAGTGTTAAAAAACTTTTATTTACACATAGAAGAATATGTTGTCTATAAATAAAAAAACTTGACTGAACAGCAAGTCTTAAAAAACTTTTACTTACACCTAGAAGAATATGTTGTCTATAAATAAAAAAAAACTTGACTGAACAGCAAGTCTTAAAAAACTTTTACTTACACCTAGAAGAATATGTTGTCTATAAATAAAAAAAACTTGACTGAACAGCAAGTCTTAAAAAACTTTTACTTACACCTAGAAGAATATGTTGTCTATAAATAAAAAAAACTTGACTGAACAGCAAGTCTTAAAAAACTTGTACTTACACCTAGAAGAATATGTTGTCTATAAATAAAAAAAACTTGACTGAACAGCAAGTCTTAAAATACTTTTACTTACACCTAGAAGAATATGTTGTCTATAAATAAAAAAAACTTGACTGAACAGCAAGTGTTAAAAACACTTGTACTTACACCTAGAAGAATATGTTGTCTATAAATAAAAAAAACTTGACTGAACAGCAAGTCTTAAAAAACTTTTATTTACACCTAGAAGAATATGTTGTCTATAAATAAAAAAAACTTGACTGAACAGCAAGTGTTAAAAAACTTTTATTTACACATAGAAGAATATGTTGTCTATAAATAAAAAAACTTGACTGAACAGCAAGTCTTAAAAAACTTTTACTTACACCTAGAAGAATATGTTGTCTATAAATAAAAAAAAACTTGACTGAACAGCAAGTCTTAAAAAACTTTTACTTACACCTAGAAGAATATGTTGTCTATAAATAAAAAAAAACTTGACTGAACAGCAAGTCTTAAAAAACTTTTATTTACACATAGAAGAATATGTTGTCTATAAATAAAAAAAACTTGACTGAACAGCAAGTGTTAAAAAACTTTTATTTACACATAGAAGAATATGTTGTCTATAAATAAAAAAACTTGACTGAACAGCAAGTCTTAAAAAACTTTTACTTACACCTAGAAGAATATGTTGTCTATAAATAAAAAAACTTGACTGAACAGCAAGTGTTAAAAACACTTGTACTTACACCTAGAAGAATATGTTGTCTATAAATAAAAAAAACTTGACTGAACAGCAAGTCTTAAAAAACTTTTATTTACACCTAGAAGAATATGTTGTCTATAAATAAAAAAAACTTGACTGAACAGCAAGTGTTAAAAAACTTTTATTTACACATAGAAGAATATGTTGTCTATAAATAAAAAAACTTGACTGAACAGCAAGTCTTAAAAAACTTTTACTTACACCTAGAAGAATATGTTGTCTATAAATAAAAAAAAACTTGACTGAACAGCAAGTCTTAAAAAACTTTTACTTACACCTAGAAGAATATGTTGTCTATAAATAAAAAAAACTTGACTGAACAGCAAGTGTTAAAAACACTTGTACTTACACCTAGAAGAATATGTTGTCTATAAATAAAAAAAACTTGACTGAACAGCAAGTCTTAAAAAACTTTTACTTACACCTAGAAGAATATGTTGTCTATAAATAAAAAAAACTTGACTGAACAGCAAGTCTTAAAAAACTTTTACTTACACCTAGAAGAATATGTTGTCTATAAATAAAAAAAAACTTGACTGAACAGCAAGTGTTAAAAACACTTGTACTTACACCTAGAAGAATATGTTGTCTATAAATAAAAAAAACTTGACTGAACAGCAAGTCTTAAAAAACTTTTACTTACACCTAGAAGAATATGTTGTCTATAAATAAAAAAAACTTGACTGAACAGCAAGTGTTAAAAACACTTGTACTTACACCTAGAAGAATATGTTGTCTATAAATAAAAAAAACTTGACTAAACAGCAAGTCTTAAAAAACTTTTATTTACACATAGAAGAATATGTTGTCTATAAATAAAAAAAACTTGACTGAACAGCAAGTGTTAAAAAACTTTTATTTACACATAGAAGAATATGTTGTCTATAAATAAAAAAACTTGACTGAACAGCAAGTCTTAAAAAACTTTTACTTACACCTAGAAGAATATGTTGTCTATAAATAAAAAAAACTTGACTGAACAGCAAGTGTTAAAAACACTTGTACTTACACCTAGAAGAATATGTTGTCTATAAATAAAAAAAACTTGACTGAACAGCAAGTCTTAAAAAACTTTTATTTACACCTAGAAGAATATGTTGTCTATAAATAAAAAAAACTTGACTGAACAGCAAGTGTTAAAAAACTTTTATTTACACATAGAAGAATATGTTGTCTATAAATAAAAAAACTTGACTGAACAGCAAGTCTTAAAAAACTTTTACTTACACCTAGAAGAATATGTTGTCTATAAATAAAAAAAAACTTGACTGAACAGCAAGTCTTAAAAAACTTTTACTTACACCTAGAAGAATATGTTGTCTATAAATAAAAAAAACTTGACTGAACAGCAAGTCTTAAAAAACTTTTACTTACACCTAGAAGAATATGTTGTCTATAAATAAAAAAAACTTGACTGAACAGCAAGTCTTAAAAAACTTGTACTTACACCTAGAAGAATATGTTGTCTATAAATAAAAAAAACTTGACTGAACAGCAAGTCTTAAAAAACTGTTACTTACACCTAGAAGAATATGTTGTCTATAAATAAAAAAACTTGACTGAACAGCAAGTCTTAAAAAACTTTTACTTACACCTAGAAGAATATGTTGTCTATAAATAAAAAAAACTTGACTGAACAGCAAGTCTTAAAAAACTTTTACTTACACCTAGAAGAATATGTTGTCTATAAATAAAAAAAACTTGACTGAACAGCAAGTCTTAAAAACACTTGTACTTACACCTAGAAGAATATGTTGTCTATAAATAAAAAAAACTTGACTGAACAGCAAGTCTTAAAAAACTTTTATTTACACGTAGAAGAATATGTTGTCTATAAATAAAAAAAACTTGACTGAACAGCAAGTGTTAAAAAACTTTTATTTACACATAGAAGAATATGTTGTCTATAAATAAAAAAACTTGACTGAACAGCAAGTGTTAAAAACACTTGTACTTACACCTAGAAGAATATGTTGTCTATAAATAAAAAAAACTTGACTGAACAGCAAGTCTTAAAAAACTTTTATTTACACCTAGAAGAATATGTTGTCTATAAATAAAAACAACTTGACTGAACAGCAAGTGTTAAAAAACTTTTATTTACACATAGAAGAATATGTTGTCTATAAATAAAAAAACTTGACTGAACAGCAAGTCTTAAAAAACTTTTACTTACACCTAGAAGAATATGTTGTCTATAAATAAAAAAAAACTTGACTGAACAGCAAGTCTTAAAAAACTTTTACTTACACCTAGAAGAATATGTTGTCTATAAATAAAAAAAACTTGACTGAACAGCAAGTCTTAAAAAACTTTTACTTACACCTAGAAGAATATGTTGTCTATAAATAAAAAAAACTTGACTGAACAGCAAGTCTTAAAAAACTTGTACATACACCTAGAAGAATATGTTGTCTATAAATAAAAAAAACTTGACTGAACAGCAAGTCTTAAAAAACTTGTACTTACACCTAGAAGAATATGTTGTCTATAAATAAAAAAAACTTGACTGAACAGCAAGTCTTAAAAAACTTTTACTTACACCTAGAAGAATATGTTGTCTATAAATAAAAAAAACTTGACTGAACAGCAAGTCTTAAAAAACTTTTACTTACACCTAGAAGAATATGTTGTCTATAAATAAAAAAAACTTGACTGAACAGCAAGTCTTAAAAAACTTTTACTTACACCTAGAAGAATATGTTGTCTATAAATAAAAAAAACTTGACTGAACAGCGAGTCTTAAAAAACTTTTATTTACACCTAGAAGAATATGTTGTCTATAAATAAAAAAAACTTGACTGAACAGCAAGTGTTAAAAAACTTTTATTTACACATAGAAGAATATGTTGTCTATAAATAAAAAAAACTGGACTGAACAGCAAGTCTTAAAAAACTTTTACTTACACCTAGAAGAATATGTTGTCTATAAATAAAAAAAACTTGACTGAACAGCAAGTCTTAAAAAACTTTTACTTACACCTAGAAGAATATGTTGTCTATAAATAAAAAAAACTTGACTGAACAGCAAGTGTTAAAAAAACTTGTACTTACACCTAGAAGAATATGTTGTCTATAAATAAAAAAAACTTGACTGAACAGCAAGTCTTAAAAAACTTTTACTTACACCTAGAAGAATATGTTGTCTATAAATAAAAAAAACTTGACTGAACAGCAAGTCTTAAAAAACTTTTACTTACACCTAGAAGAATATGTTGTCTATAAATAAAAAAAACTTGACTGAACAGCAAGTCTTAAAAAACTTTTACTTACACCTAGAAGAATATGTTGTCTATAAATAAAAAAAACTTGACTGAACAGCAAGTCTTAAAAACACTTGTACTTACACCTAGAAGAATATGTTGTCTATAAATAAAAAAAACTTGACTGAACAGCAAGTCTTAAAAAACTTTTATTTACACATAGAAGAATATGTTGTCTATAAATAAAAAAAACTTGACTGAACAGCAAGTGTTAAAAAACTTTTATTTACACATAGAAGAATATGTTGTCTATAAATAAAAAAACTTGACTGAACAGCAAGTCTTAAAAAACTTTTACTTACACCTAGAAGAATATGTTGTCTATAAATAAAAAAAACTTGACTGAACAGCAAGTCTTAAAAAACTTTTACTTACACCTAGAAGAATATGTTGTCTATAAATAAAAAAAACTTGACTGAACAGCAAGTGTTAAAAACACTTGTACTTACACCTAGAAGAATATGTTGTCTATAAATAAAAAAAACTTGACTGAACAGCAAGTCTTAAAAAACTTTTACTTACACCTAGAAGAACATGTTGTCTATAAATAAAAAAAACTTGACTGAACAGCAAGTGTTAAAAACACTTGTACTTACACCTAGAAGAATATGTTGTCTATAAATAAAAAAAACTTGACTGAACAGCAAGTCTTAAAAAACTTTTATTTACACCTAGAAGAATATGTTGTCTATAAATAAAAAAAACTTGACTGAACAGCAAGTCTTAAAAAACTTTTACTTACACCTAGAAGAATATGTTGTCTATAAATAAAATAAACTTGACTGAACAGCAAGTCTTAAAAAACTTTTACTTACACCTAGAAGAATATGTTGTCTATAAATAAAAAAAAACTTGACTGAACAGCGAGTCTTAAAAAACTTTTACTTACACCTAGAAGAATATGTTGTCTATAAATAAAAAAAACTTGACTGAACAGCAAGTGTTAAAAACACTTGTACTTACACCTAGAAGAATATGTTGTCTATAAATAAAAAAAACTTGACTGAACAGCAAGTCTTAAAAAACTTTTATTTACACCTAGAAGAATATGTTGTCTATAAATAAAAAAAACTTGACTGAACAGCAAGTGTTTAAAAAACTTTTATTTACACATAGAAGAATATGTTGTCTATAAATAAAACAAACTTGACTGAACAGCAAGTGTTAAAAAACTTTTGCTTACACCTAGAAGAATATGTTGTCTATAAATAAAAAAAACTTGACTGAACAGCAAGTCTTAAAAAACTTTTACTTACACTTAGAAGAATATGTTGTCTATAAATAAAAAAAACTTGACTGAACAGCAAGTCTTAAAAAACTTTTACTTACACCTAGAAGAATATGTTGTCTATAAATAAAAAAAACTTGACTGAACAGCAAGTCTTAAAAAACTTGTACTTACACCTATAAGAATATGTTGTCTATAAATAAAAAAAACTTGACTGAACAGCAAGTCTTAAAAAACTTTTATTTACACCTAGAAGAATATGTTGTCTATAAATAAAAAAAACTTGACTGAACAGCAAGTCTTAAAAAACTTTTACTTACACCTAGACGAAATATGTTGTCTATAAATAAAAAAAACTTGACTGAACAGCAAGTGTTAAAAACACTTGTACTTACACCTAGAAGAATATGTTGTCTATAAATAAAAAAAACTTGACTGAACAGCAAGTCTTAAAAAACTTTTATTTACACCTAGAAGAATATGTTGTCTATAAATAAAAAAAACTTGACTGAACAGCAAGTGTTAAAAACTTTTATTTACACATAGAAGAATATGTTGTCTATAAATAAAAAAACTTGACTGAACAGCAAGTCTTAAAACACTTTTACTTACACCTAGAAGAATATGTTGTCTATAAATAAAAAAAAAACTTGACTGAACAGCAAGTCTTAAAAAACTTTTACTTACACCTTGAAGAATATGTTGTCTATAAATAAAAAAAACTTGACTGAACAGCAAGTCTTAAAAAACTTTTACTTACACCTAGAAGAATATGTTGTCTATAAATAAAAAAAACTTGACTGAACAGCAAGTGTTAAAAACACTTGTACTTACACCTAGAAGAATATGTTGTCTATAAATAAAAAAAACTTGACTGAACAGCAAGTCTTAAAAAACTTTTACTTACACCTAGAAGAACATGTTGTCTATAAATAAAAAAAACTTGACTGAACAGCAAGTGTTAAAAACACTTGTACTTACACCTAGAAGAATATGTTGTCTATAAATAAAAAAAAACTTGACTGAACAGCAAGTCTTAAAAAACTTTTATTTACACCTAGAAGAATATGTTGTCTATAAATAAAAAAAACTTGACTGAACAGCAAGTCTTAAAAAACTTTTACTTACACCTAGAAGAATATGTTGTCTATAAATAAAAAAAACTTGACTGAACAGCAAGTCTTAAAAACACTTGTACTTACACCTAGAAGAATATGTTGTCTATAAATAAAAAAAAACTTGACTGAACAGCAAGTCTTAAAAAACTTTTACTTACACCTAGAAGAATATGTTGTCTATAAATAAAAAAAACTTGACTGAACAGCAAGTGTTAAAAACACTTGTACTTACACCTAGAAGAATATGTTGTCTATAAATAAAAAAAACTTGACTGAACAGCAAGTCTTAAAAACACTTGTACTTACACCTAGAAGAATATGTTGTCTATAAATAAAAAAAAACTTGACTGAACAGCAAGTCTTAAAAAACTTTTACTTACACTTAGAAGAATATGTTGTCTATAAATAAAAAAAACTTGACTGAACAGCAAGTGTTAAAAACACTTGTACTTACACCTAGAAGAATATGTTGTCTATAAATAAAAAAAAACTTGACTGAACAGCAAGTCTTAAAAAACTTTTACTTACACCTAGAAGAATATGTTGTCTATAAATAAAAAAAACTTGACTGAACAGCAAGTCTTAAAAAACTTTTACTTACACCTAGAAGAATATGTTGTCTATAAATAAAACAAACTTGACTGAACAGCAAGTCTTAAAAACACTTGTACTTACACCTAGAAGAATATGTTGTCTATAAATAAAAAAAACTTGACTGAACAGCAAGTGTAAAAAAACTTTTATTTACACATAGAAGAATATGTTGTCTATAAATAAAAAAAACTTGACTGAACAGCAAGTCTTAAAAAACTTTTACTTACACCTAGAAGAATATGTTGTCTATAAATAAAAAAAACTTGACTGAACAGCAAGTCTTAAAAAACTTTTACTTACACCTAGAATAATATGTTGTCTATAAATAAAAAAAACTTGACTGAACAGCAAGTGTTAAAAACACTTGTACTTACACCTAGAAGAATATGTTGTCTATAAATAAAAAAAAACTTGACTGAACAGCAAGTCTTAAAAAACTTTTACTTACACCTAGAAGAATATGTTGTCTATAAATAAAAAAAACTTGACTGAACAGCAAGTGTTAACAACACTTGTACTTACACCTAGAAGAATATGTTGTCTATAAAAAAAAAAAACTTGACTGAACAGCAAGTCTTAAAAAACTTTTATTTACACATAGAAGAATATGTTGTCTATAAATAAAAAAAACTTGACTGAACAGCAAGTCTTAAAAAACTTTTACTTACACCTAGAAGAATATGTTGTCTATAAATAAAAAAAACTTGACTGAACAGCAAGTCTTAAAAAACTTTTACTTACACCTAGAAGAATATGTTGTCTATAAATAAAAAAAACTTGACTGAACAGCAAGTGTTAAAAACACTTGTACTTACACCTAGAAGAATATGTTGTCTATAAATAAAAAAAACTTGACTGAACAGCAAGTGTTAAAAACACTTGTACTTACACCTAGAAGAATATGTTGTCTATAAATAAAAAAAACTTGACTGAACAGCAAGTCTTAAAAAACTTTTACTTACACCTAGAAGAATATGTTGTCTATAAATAAAAAAAACTTGACTGAACAGCAAGTGTTAAAAACACTTGTACTTACACCTAGAAGAATATGCGGTCTATAAATAAAAAAAAATTGACTGAACAGCAAGTCTTAAAAAACTTTTATTTACACCTAGAATAATATGTTGTCTATAAATAAAAAAAACTTGACTGAACAGCAAGTGTTAAAAAACTTTTATTTACACATAGAAGAATATGTTGTCTATAAATAAAAAAACTTGACTGAACAGCAAGTCTTAAAAAACTTTTACTTACACCTAGAAGAATATGTTGTCTATAAAAAAAAAAAAACTTGTCTGAACAGCAAGTCTTAAAAACTTTTACTTACACCTAGAAGAATATGTTGTCTATAAATAAAAAAACTTGACTGAACAGCAAGTCTTAAAAAACTTTTACTTACACCTAGAAGAATATGTTGTCTATAAAAAAAAAAAAACTTGTCTGAACAGCAAGTCTTAAAAACTTTTACTTACACCTAGAAGAATATGTTGTCTATAAATAAAAAAAACTTGACTGAACAGCAAGTCTTAAAAAACTTTTACTTACACCTAGAAGAATATGTTGTCTATAAATAAAATAAACTTGACTGAACAGCAAGTGTTAAAAACACTTGTACTTACACCTAGAAGAATATGTTGTCTATAAATAAAAAAAAACTTGACTGAACAGCGAGTCTTAAAAAACTTTTACTTACACCTAGAAGAATATGTTGTCTATAAATAAAAAAAACTTGACTGAACAGCAAGTGTTAAAAACACTTGTACTTACACCTAGAAGAATATGTTGTCTATAAATAAAAAAAACTTGACTGAACAGCAAGTCTTAAAAAACTTTTATTTACACCTAGAAGAATATGTTGTCTATAAATAAAAAAAACTTGACTGAACAGCAAGTGTTTAAAAAACTTTTATTTACACATAGAAGAATATGTTGTCTATAAATAAAACAAACTTGACTGAACAGCAAGTGTTAAAAAACTTTTGCTTACACCTAGAAGAATATGTTGTCTATAAATAAAAAAAACTTGACTGAACAGCAAGTCTTAAAAAACTTTTACTTACACCTAGAAGAATATGTTGTCTATAAATAAAAAAAAACTTGACTGAACAGCGAGTCTTAAAAAACTTTTACTTACACCTAGAAGAATATGTTGTCTATAAATAAAAAAAACTTGACTGAACAGCAAGTGTTAAAAACACTTGTACTTACACCTAGAAGAATATGTTGTCTATAAATAAAAAAAACTTGACTGAACAGCAAGTCTTAAAAAACTTTTATTTACACCTAGAAGAATATGTTGTCTATAAATAAAAAAAACTTGACTGAACAGCAAGTGTTTAAAAAACTTTTATTTACACATAGAAGAATATGTTGTCTATAAATAAAACAAACTTGACTGAACAGCAAGTGTTAAAAAACTTTTGCTTACACCTAGAAGAATATGTTGTCTATAAATAAAAAAAACTTGACTGAACAGCAAGTCTTAAAAAACTTTTACTTACACTTAGAAGAATATGTTGTCTATAAATAAAAAAAACTTGACTGAACAGCAAGTCTTAAAAAACTTTTACTTACACCTAGAAGAATATGTTGTCTATAAATAAAAAAAACTTGACTGAACAGCAAGTCTTAAAAAACTTGTACTTACACCTATAAGAATATGTTGTCTATAAATAAAAAAAACTTGACTGAACAGCAAGTCTTAAAAAACTTTTATTTACACCTAGAAGAATATGTTGTCTATAAATAAAAAAAACTTGACTGAACAGCAAGTCTTAAAAAACTTTTACTTACACCTAGACGAAATATGTTGTCTATAAATAAAAAAAACTTGACTGAACAGCAAGTGTTAAAAACACTTGTACTTACACCTAGAAGAATATGTTGTCTATAAATAAAAAAAACTTGACTGAACAGCAAGTCTTAAAAAACTTTTATTTACACCTAGAAGAATATGTTGTCTATAAATAAAAAAAACTTGACTGAACAGCAAGTGTTAAAAACTTTTATTTACACATAGAAGAATATGTTGTCTATAAATAAAAAAACTTGACTGAACAGCAAGTCTTAAAACACTTTTACTTACACCTAGAAGAATATGTTGTCTATAAATAAAAAAAAAACTTGACTGAACAGCAAGTCTTAAAAAACTTTTACTTACACCTTGAAGAATATGTTGTCTATAAATAAAAAAAACTTGACTGAACAGCAAGTCTTAAAAAACTTTTACTTACACCTAGAAGAATATGTTGTCTATAAATAAAAAAAACTTGACTGAACAGCAAGTGTTAAAAACACTTGTACTTACACCTAGAAGAATATGTTGTCTATAAATAAAAAAAACTTGACTGAACAGCAAGTCTTAAAAAACTTTTACTTACACCTAGAAGAACATGTTGTCTATAAATAAAAAAAACTTGACTGAACAGCAAGTGTTAAAAACACTTGTACTTACACCTAGAAGAATATGTTGTCTATAAATAAAAAAAAACTTGACTGAACAGCAAGTCTTAAAAAACTTTTATTTACACCTAGAAGAATATGTTGTCTATAAATAAAAAAAACTTGACTGAACAGCAAGTCTTAAAAAACTTTTACTTACACCTAGAAGAATATGTTGTCTATAAATAAAAAAAACTTGACTGAACAGCAAGTCTTAAAAACACTTGTACTTACACCTAGAAGAATATGTTGTCTATAAATAAAAAAAAACTTGACTGAACAGCAAGTCTTAAAAAACTTTTACTTACACCTAGAAGAATATGTTGTCTATAAATAAAAAAAACTTGACTGAACAGCAAGTGTTAAAAACACTTGTACTTACACCTAGAAGAATATGTTGTCTATAAATAAAAAAAACTTGACTGAACAGCAAGTCTTAAAAACACTTGTACTTACACCTAGAAGAATATGTTGTCTATAAATAAAAAAAAACTTGACTGAACAGCAAGTCTTAAAAAACTTTTACTTACACTTAGAAGAATATGTTGTCTATAAATAAAAAAAACTTGACTGAACAGCAAGTGTTAAAAACACTTGTACTTACACCTAGAAGAATATGTTGTCTATAAATAAAAAAAAACTTGACTGAACAGCAAGTCTTAAAAAACTTTTACTTACACCTAGAAGAATATGTTGTCTATAAATAAAAAAAACTTGACTGAACAGCAAGTCTTAAAAAACTTTTACTTACACCTAGAAGAATATGTTGTCTATAAATAAAACAAACTTGACTGAACAGCAAGTCTTAAAAACACTTGTACTTACACCTAGAAGAATATGTTGTCTATAAATAAAAAAAACTTGACTGAACAGCAAGTGTAAAAAAACTTTTATTTACACATAGAAGAATATGTTGTCTATAAATAAAAAAAACTTGACTGAACAGCAAGTCTTAAAAAACTTTTACTTACACCTAGAAGAATATGTTGTCTATAAATAAAAAAAACTTGACTGAACAGCAAGTCTTAAAAAACTTTTACTTACACCTAGAATAATATGTTGTCTATAAATAAAAAAAACTTGACTGAACAGCAAGTGTTAAAAACACTTGTACTTACACCTAGAAGAATATGTTGTCTATAAATAAAAAAAAACTTGACTGAACAGCAAGTCTTAAAAAACTTTTACTTACACCTAGAAGAATATGTTGTCTATAAATAAAAAAAACTTGACTGAACAGCAAGTGTTAACAACACTTGTACTTACACCTAGAAGAATATGTTGTCTATAAAAAAAAAAAACTTGACTGAACAGCAAGTCTTAAAAAACTTTTATTTACACATAGAAGAATATGTTGTCTATAAATAAAAAAAACTTGACTGAACAGCAAGTCTTAAAAAACTTTTACTTACACCTAGAAGAATATGTTGTCTATAAATAAAAAAAACTTGACTGAACAGCAAGTCTTAAAAAACTTTTACTTACACCTAGAAGAATATGTTGTCTATAAATAAAAAAAACTTGACTGAACAGCAAGTGTTAAAAACACTTGTACTTACACCTAGAAGAATATGTTGTCTATAAATAAAAAAAACTTGACTGAACAGCAAGTGTTAAAAACACTTGTACTTACACCTAGAAGAATATGTTGTCTATAAATAAAAAAAACTTGACTGAACAGCAAGTCTTAAAAAACTTTTACTTACACCTAGAAGAATATGTTGTCTATAAATAAAAAAAACTTGACTGAACAGCAAGTGTTAAAAACACTTGTACTTACACCTAGAAGAATATGCGGTCTATAAATAAAAAAAAATTGACTGAACAGCAAGTCTTAAAAAACTTTTATTTACACCTAGAATAATATGTTGTCTATAAATAAAAAAAACTTGACTGAACAGCAAGTGTTAAAAAACTTTTATTTACACATAGAAGAATATGTTGTCTATAAATAAAAAAACTTGACTGAACAGCAAGTCTTAAAAAACTTTTACTTACACCTAGAAGAATATGTTGTCTATAAAAAAAAAAAAACTTGTCTGAACAGCAAGTCTTAAAAACTTTTACTTACACCTAGAAGAATATGTTGTCTATAAATAAAAAAAACTTGACTGAACAGCAAGTCTTAAAAAACTTTTACTTACACCTAGAAGAATATGTTGTCTATAAATAAAAAAAACTTGACTGAACAGCAAGTCTTAAAAAACTTTTACTTACACCTAGAAGAATATGTTGTCTATAAATAAAATAAACTTGACTGAACAGCAAGTGTTAAAAACACTTGTACTTACACCTAGAAGAATATGTTGTCTATAAATAAAAAAAAACTTGACTGAACAGCGAGTCTTAAAAAACTTTTACTTACACCTAGAAGAATATGTTGTCTATAAATAAAAAAAACTTGACTGAACAGCAAGTGTTAAAAACACTTGTACTTACACCTAGAAGAATATGTTGTCTATAAATAAAAAAAACTTGACTGAACAGCAAGTCTTAAAAAACTTTTATTTACACCTAGAAGAATATGTTGTCTATAAATAAAAAAAACTTGACTGAACAGCAAGTGTTTAAAAAACTTTTATTTACACATAGAAGAATATGTTGTCTATAAATAAAACAAACTTGACTGAACAGCAAGTGTTAAAAAACTTTTGCTTACACCTAGAAGAATATGTTGTCTATAAATAAAAAAAACTTGACTGAACAGCAAGTCTTAAAAAACTTTTACTTACACTTAGAAGAATATGTTGTCTATAAATAAAAAAAACTTGACTGAACAGCAAGTCTTAAAAAACTTTTACTTACACCTAGAAGAATATGTTGTCTATAAATAAAAAAAACTTGACTGAACAGCAAGTCTTAAAAAACTTGTACTTACACCTATAAGAATATGTTGTCTATAAATAAAAAAAACTTGACTGAACAGCAAGTCTTAAAAAACTTTTATTTACACCTAGAAGAATATGTTGTCTATAAATAAAAAAAACTTGACTGAACAGCAAGTCTTAAAAAACTTTTACTTACACCTAGAAGAAATATGTTGTCTATAAATAAAAAAAACTTGACTGAACAGCAAGTGTTAAAAACACTTGTACTTACACCTAGAAGAATATGTTGTCTATAAATAAAAAAAACTTGACTGAACAGCAAGTCTTAAAAAACTTTTATTTACACCTAGAAGAATATGTTGTCTATAAATAAAAAAAACTTGACTGAACAGAGAGTCTTAAAAAACTTTTACTTACACTTAGAAGTATATGTTGTCTATAAATAAAAAAAACTTCACTGAACAGCAAGTGTTAAAAACACTTGTACTTACACCTAGAAGAATATGTTGTCTATATATAAAAAAAAACTTGACTGAACAGCAAGTCTTAAAAAACTTTTACTTACACCTAGAAGAACATGTTGTCTATAAATAAAAAAAACTTGACTGAACAGCAAGTCTTAAAAAACTTTTACTTACACCTAGAAGAATATGTTGTCTATAAATAAAAAAAACTTGACTGAACAGCAAGTGTTAAAAACACTTGTACTTACACCTAGAAGAATATGTTGTCTATAAATAAAAAAAACTTGACTGAACAGCAAGTCTTAAAAAACTTTTATTTACACATAGAAGAATATGTTGTCTATAAATAAAAAAAAACTTGACTGAACAGCAAGTCTTAAAACACTTTTATTTACACATAGAAGATTATGTTGTCTATAAATAAAAAAAACTTGACTGAACAGCAAGTCTTAAAAAACTTTTACTTACACCTAGAAGAATATGTTGTCTATAAATAAAAAAAACTTGACTGAACAGCAAGTGTTAAAAACACTTGTACTTACACCTAGAAGAATATGTTGTCTATAAATAAAAAAAACTTGACTGAACAGCAAGTCTTAAAAAACTTTTATTTACACATAGAAGAATATGTTGTCTATAAATAAAAAAAACTTGACTGAACAGCAAGTGTTAAAAAACTTTTACTTACACCTAGAAGAATATGTTGTCTATAAATAAAAAAAACTTGACTGAACAGCAAGTCTTAAAAAACTTTTATTTACACATAGAAGAATATGTTGTCTATAAATAAAAAAAACTTGACTGAACAGCAAGTGTTAAAAAACTTTTATTTACACATAGAAGAATATGTTGTCTATATATAAAAAAACTTGACTGAACAGCAAGTCTTAAAAAACTTTTACTTACACCTAGAAGAATATGTTGTCTATAAATAAAAAAAACTTGACTGAACAGCAAGTGTTTAAAACACTTGTACTTACACCTAGAAGAATATGTTGTCTATAAATAAAAAAAACTTGACTTAACAGCAAGTGTTAAAAAACTTTTATTTACACCTAGAAGAATATGTTGTCTATAAATAAAAAAAACTTGACTGAACAGCAAGTCTTAAAAAACTTTTACTTACACCTAGAAGAATATGTTGTCTATAAATAAAAAAAACTTCACTGAACAGCAAGTGTTAAAAACACTTGTACTTACACCTAGAAGAATATGTTGTCTATAAATAAAAAAAACTTGACTGAACAGCAAGTCTTAAAAAACTTTTACTTACACTTAGAAGAATATGTTGTCTATAAATAAAAAAAACTTGACTGAACAGCAAGTGTTAAAAACACTTGTACTTACACCTAGAATAATATGTTGTCTATAAATAAAAAAAAACTTGACTGAACAGCAAGTCTTAAAAAACTTTTACTTACACCTAGAAGAACATGTTGTCTATAAATAAAAAAAACTTGACTGAACAGCAAGTCTTAAAAACACTTGTACTTACACCTAGAAGAATATGTTGTCTATAAATAAAAAAAAACTTGACTGAACAGCAAGTCTTAAAAAACTTTTACTTACACCTAGAAGAATATGTTGTCTATAAATAAAAAAAAACTTGACTGAACAGCAAGTGTTAAAAACACTTGTACTTACACCTAGAAGAATATGTTGTCTATAAATAAAAAAAACTTGACTGAACAGCAAGTCTTAAAAAACTTTTATTTACACATAGAAGAATATGTTGTCTATAAATAAAAAAAACTTGACTGAACAGCAAGTCTTAAAAAACTTTTACTTACACCTAGAAGAATATGTTGTCTATAAATAAAAAAAACTTCACTGAACAGCAAGTGTTAAAAAACTTTTATTTACACATAGAAGAATATGTTGTCTATAAATAAAAAAAACTTGACTGAACAGCAAGTCTTAAAAAACTTTTACTTACACCTAGAAGAATATGTTGTCTACAAATAAGAAAAACTTGACTGAACAGCAAGTGTTAACAAAACTTGTACTTACACCTCGAAGAATATGCTGTCTATAAATAAAAAAAAATGACTGAAAAGCAAGTGTTAACAAAACTTATACTTACACCTAGAAGAATATACTGTCTATAAATAAAAAAAACTTGACTGAACAGCAAGTGTTTACAAAACTTGTACTTACACCTAGAAGAATATGTTGTCTATAAATAAAAAAAACTTGACTGAACAGCAAGTGTTAAAAACACTTGTACTTACACCTAGAAGAATATGTTGTCTATAAATAAAAAAAACTTGACTGAACAGCAAGTCTTAAAAAACTTTTACTTACACTTAGAAGAATATGTTGTCTATAAATAAAAAAAACTTGACTGAACAGCAAGTGTTAAAAACACTTGTACTTACACCTAGAAGAATATGTTGTCTATAAATAAAAAAAAAACTTTACTGAACAGCAAGTCTTAAAAAACTTTTACTTACACCTAGAAGAACATGTTATCTATAAATAAAAAACACTTGACTGAACAGCAAGTCTTAAAAACACTTGTACTTACACCTAGAAGAATATGTTGTCTATAAATAAAAAAAACTTGACTGAACAGCAAGTCTTAAAAAACTTTTACTTACACTTAGAAGAATATGTTGTCTATAAATAAAAAAAACTTGACTGAACAGCAAGTGTTAAAAACACTTGTACTTACACCTAGAAGAATATGTTGTCTATAAATAAAAAAAAACTTGACTGAACAGCAAGTCTTAAAAAACTTTTACTTACACCTAGAAGAACATGTTGTCTATAAATAAAAAAAACTTGACTGAACAGCAAGTCTTAAAAAACTTTTACTTACACCTAGAAGAACATGTTGTCTATAAATAAAAAAAACTTGACTGAACAGCAAGTCTTAAAAAACTTTTACTTACACCTAGAAGAACATGTTGTCTATAAATAAAAAAAACTTGACTGAACAGCAAGTCTAAAAAAACTTTTACTTACACCTGGAAGAACATGTTGTCTATAAATAAAAAAAACTTGACTGAACAGCAAGTCTTAAAAACACTTGTACTTACACCTAGAAGAATATGTTGTCTATAAATAAAAAAAACATGACTGAACAGCAAGTCTTAAAAAACTTTTACTTACACTTAGAAGAATATGTTGTCTATAAATAAAAAAAACTTGACTGAACAGCAAGTGTTAAAAACACTTGTACTTACACCTAGAAGAATATGTTGTCTATAAATAAAAAAAAACTTGACTGAACAGCAAGTCTTAAAAAACTTTTACTTACACCTAGAAGAATATGTTGTCTATAAATAAAAAAAACTTGACTGAACAGCAAGTGTTAAAAACACTTGTACTTAAACCTAGAAGAATATGTTGTCTATAAATAAAAAAAACTTGACTGAACAGCAAGTGTTAAAAAACTTTTATTTACACATAGAAGAATATGTTGTCTATAAATAAAAAAAACTTGACTGAACAGCAAGTCTTAAAAAACTTTTACTTACACCTAGAAGAATATGTTGTCTATAAATAAAAAAAACTTGACTGAACAGCAAGTGTAAAAAAACTTGTACTTACACCTAGAAGAATATGCTGTCTATAAAAAAAAAAAACTGACTGAAAAGCAAGTGTTAACAAAACTTATACTTACACCTAGAAGAATATGCTGTCTATAAATAAAAAAAACTTGACTGAACAGCAAGTGTTTACAAAACTTGTACTTACACCCAGAAGAATATGCTGTCTATAAATAAAAACAACCTGACTGAACAGCAAGTCTTAAAAAACTTTTACTTACACCTGGAAGAACATGTTGTCTACAAATAAAAAAAACTTGACTGAACAGCAAGTCTTAAAAACACTTGTACTTACACCTAGAAGAATATGTTGTCTATAAATAAAAAAAACTTGACTGAACAGCAAGTCTTAAAAAACTTTTACTTACACCTAGAAGAATATGTTGTCTATAAATAAAAAAAACTTGACTGAACAGCAAGTGTTAAAAACACTTGTACTTACACCTAGAAGAATATGTTGTCTATAAATAAAAAAAACTTGACTGAACAGCAAGTCTTAAAAAACTTTTATTTACACATAGAAGAATATGTTGTCTATAAATAAAAAAAACTTGACTGAACAGCAAGTGTTAAAAAACTTGTATTTACACATAGAAGAATATGTTGTCTATAAATAAAAAAAACTTGACTGAACAGCAAGTCTTAAAAAACTTTTACTTACACCTAGAAGAATATGTTGTCTATAAATAAAAAAAACTTGACTGAACAGCAAGTGTTAACAAAACTTGTACTTACACCTAGAAGAATATGCTGTCTATAAATAAAAAAAAACTGACTGAAAAGCAAGTGTTAACAAAACTTATACTTACACCTAGAAGAATATGCTGTCTATAAATAAAAAAAACTTGACTGAACAGCAAGTCTTAAAAAACTTGTACTTACACCCAGAAGAATATGCTGTCTATAAATAAAAACAACCTGACTGAACAGCAAGTCTTAAAAAACTTTTACTTACACCTAGAAGAATATGTTGTCTATAAATAAAAAAAACTTGAGTGAACAGCAAGTCTTAAAAAACTTTTATTTACACCTAGGAGAATATGTTGTCTATAAATAAAAAAAACTTGACTGAACAGCAAGTCTTAAAAAACTTTTATTTACACATAGAAGAATATGTTGTCTATAAATAAAAAAACTTGACTGAACAGCAAGTCTTAAAAAACTTTTATTTACACCTAGAAGAATATGTTGTCTATAAATAAAAAAAACTTGACTGAACAGCAAGTCTTAAAAAACTTTTACTTACACCTAGAAGAATATGTTGTCTATAAATAAAAAAAAATTGACTGAACAGCAAGTGTTAAAAACACTTGTACTTACACCTAGAAGAATATGTTGTCTATAAATAAAAAAAACTTGACTGAACAGCAAGTGTTAAAAACACTTGTACTTACACCTAGAAGAATATGTTGTCTATAAATAAAAAAAACTTGACTGAACAGCAAGTGTTAAAAACACTTGTACTTACACCTAGAAGAATATGTTGTCTATAAATAAAAAAAACTTGACTGAACAGCGAGTCTTAAAAAACTTTTACTTACACCTAGAAGAATATGTTGTCTATAAATAAAAAAAACTTGACTGAACAGCAAGTCTTAAAAAACTTTTACTTACACCTAGAAGAATATGTTGTCTATAAATAAAAAAAACTTGACTGAACAGCAAGTGTTAAAAACACATGTACTTACACCTAGAAGAATATGTTGTCTATAAATAAAAAAAACTTGACTGAACAGCAAGTGTTAACAACACTTGTACTTACACCTAGAAGAATATGTTGTCTACAAATAAAAAAAAACTTGACTGAACAGCAAGTCTTAAAAAACTTTTACTTACACCTAGAAGTATATGTTGTCTATAAATAAAAAAAACTTGACTGAACAGCAAGTCTTAAAAAACTTTTACTTACACCTAGAAGAATATTTTGTCTATAAATATAAAAAACTTGACTGAACAGCAAGTCTTAAAAAACTTTTACTTACACCTAGAAGAATATGTTGTCTATAAATAAAAAAAACTTGACTGAACAGCAAGTCTTAAAAAACTTTTACTTACACCTAGAAGAATATTTTGTCTATAAATAAAAAAAACTTGACTGAACAGCAAGTCTTAAAAAACTTTTACTTACACCAAGAAGAATATGTTGTCTATAAATACAAAAAACTTGACTGAACAGCAAGTGTTAAAAAACTTTTACTTACACCTAGAAGAATATGTTGTCTATAAATAAAAAAAACTTGACTGAACAGCAAGTGTTAAAAAGACTTGTACTTACACCTAGAAGAATATGTTGTCTATAAATAAAAAAAACTTGACTGAACAGCAAGTCTTAAAAAACTTTTATTTACAAATAGAAGAATATGTTGTCTATAAATAAAACAAAATTGACTGAACAGAAAGTCTTAACAAACTTTTACTTACACCTAGAAGAATATGTTGTCTATAAATAAAAAAAACTTTACTGAACAGCAAGTGTTAACAAAACTTGTTCTTACACCTAGAAGAATATGTTGTCTATAAATAAAAAAAAAACTTGACTGAACAGCAAGTCTTAGAAAACTTTTAGTTACACATAGAAGAATATGTTGTCTTTAAATGAAAAAAACTTGACTGAACAGCAATTGACTCAAAAGCAAGTCTAAAAAACTTTTACTTACACAGAAAAATATGTTGTCTATAAACAAAAAAACTTGACTGAACAGCAAG
Organism: Euprymna scolopes; assembly: GCF_053919585.1. Taxonomy (NCBI): domain Eukaryota; kingdom Metazoa; phylum Mollusca; class Cephalopoda; order Sepiida; family Sepiolidae; genus Euprymna; species Euprymna scolopes. Next base: position 116,409,288 of record NC_136527.1, read on the forward strand.
TCTTAAAAAACTTTTACTTACACCTAGAAGAATATGTTGTCTATAAATAAAAAAAACTTGACTGAACTGCAAGTGTTAACAAAACTTGTACTTACACCTAGAAGAATATGTTGTCTATAAATAAAAAAAACTGACTGAACAGCAAGTGTTAACAAAACTTATACTTACACCTAGAAGAATATGCTGTCTATAAATAAAAAAAACTGACTGAACAGCAATTGTTAACAAAACTTATACTTACACTTAGAAGAATATGCTGTCTATAAATAAAAAAAACTTGACTGAAAAGCAAGTGTTACCAAAACTTGTACTTACACCTAGAAGAATATGTTGTCTATAAAAAAAAAACGTGACTGAAAAGCAAGTGTTAACAAAACTTATGCTTACACCTAGAAGAATATGCTGTCTATAAATAAAAAAAACTTGACTGAACAGCAAGTGTTAACAAAACTTGTACTTACACCTAAAAGAATATGTTGTCTCTAAATAAAAAAAAATTGACTGAACAGCAAGTGTACACAAAACTTATACTTACACCTAGAAGAATATGTTGTCTATAAATAAAAAATCTTGACTGAACAGCAAGTGTTAACAAAACTTATACTTACACCTAGAAGAATATGCTGTCTATAAATAAAAAAAACTTGAGTGAACAGCAAGTCTTAAAAAACTTGTACTTACACCTAGAAGAATATGTTGTCTATAAATAAAAAAAACTTGACTGAACAGCAAGTGTTAAAAATACTTGTACTTACACCTAGAAGAATATGTTGTCTATAAATAAAAAAAACTTGACTGAAAAGCAAGTGTTACCAAAACTTGTATTTACACCTAGAAGAATATGTTGTCTATAAATAAAAAACTTGACTGAAATGCAAGTGTTACCAAAACTTGTACTTACACCTAGAAGAATATGTTGTCTATAAACAAAAAAACTGACTGAAAAGCAAGTGTTAACAAAACTTATACTTACGCCTAGAAGAATATGCTGTCTATAAATAAAAAAAACTTGACTGAACAGCAAGTCTTAAAAAACTTGTACTTACACCTAGAAGAATATGTTGTCTCTAAATACAAAAAACTTGACTGAACAGCAAGTGTACACAAAACTTATACTTACACCTAGAAGAATATGTTGTCTATAAATAAATAATCTTGACTGAACAGCAAGTGTTAACAAAACTTTTACTTACACCTAGAAGAATATGTTGTCTATAAATAAAAAAACTTGAGTGAACAGCAAGTCTCAACAAAACTTTTACTTACACCTAGAAGAATATGTTATCTATAAATAAAAAAAACTTGACTGAACAGCAAGTCTTAAAACACTTTTACTTACACCTAGAAGAATATGTTATCTATAAATAAAAAAACTTTTACTTACACCTAGAAGAATATGTTGTCTATAAATAAAAAACTTGTACTTAGACCTAGAAGAATATGTTGTCTATAAATAAAAAAACTTGACTGAAAAGCAAGTGTTAACAAAACTTATACTTACACCTAGAAGAATATGCTGTCTATAAATAAAAAAAACTTGACTGAACAGCAAGTGTTAACAAAACTTGTACTGACACCTAGAAGAATATGTTGTCTATAAATAAAAAAAACTTGACTGAACAGCAAGTCTTAAAAAACTTTTATTTACACATAGAAGAATATGTTGTCTATAAATAAAAAAAACTTGACTGAACAGCAAGTCTTAAAAAACTTTTACTTACACCTAGAAGAATATGTTGTCTATAAATAAAAAAAACTTCACTGAACAGCAAGTGTTAAAAAACTTTTATTTACACATAGAAGAATATGTTGTCTATAAATAAAAAAAACTTGACTGAACAGCAAGTCTTAAAAAACTTTTACTTACACCTAGAAGAATATGTTGTCTACAAATAAGAAAAACTTGACTGAACAGCAAGTGTTAACAAAACTTGTACTTACACCTCGAAGAATATGCTGTCTATAAATAAAAAAAAATGACTGAAAAGCAAGTGTTAACAAAACTTATACTTACACCTAGAAGAATATACTGTCTATAAATAAAAAAAACTTGACTGAACAGCAAGTGTTTACAAAACTTGTACTTACACCTAGAAGAATATGTTGTCTATAAATAAAAAAAACTTGACTGAACAGCAAGTGTTAAAAACACTTGTACTTACACCTAGAAGAATATGTTGTCTATAAATAAAAAAAACTTGACTGAACAGCAAGTCTTAAAAAACTTTTACTTACACTTAGAAGAATATGTTGTCTATAAATAAAAAAAACTTGACTGAACAGCAAGTGTTAAAAACACTTGTACTTACACCTAGAAGAATATGTTGTCTATAAATAAAAAAAAAACTTTACTGAACAGCAAGTCTTAAAAAACTTTTACTTACACCTAGAAGAACATGTTATCTATAAATAAAAAAAACTTGACTGAACAGCAAGTCTTAAAAACACTTGTACTTACACCTAGAAGAATATGTTGTCTATAAATAAAAAAAACTTGACTGAACAGCAAGTCTTAAAAAACTTTTACTTACACTTAGAAGAATATGTTGTCTATAAATAAAAAAAACTTGACTGAACAGCAAGTGTTAAAAACACTTGTACTTACACCTAGAAGAATATGTTGTCTATAAATAAAAAAAAACTTGACTGAACAGCAAGTCTTAAAAAACTTTTACTTACACCTAGAAGAACATGTTGTCTATAAATAAAAAAAACTTGACTGAACAGCAAGTCTTAAAAAACTTTTACTTACACCTAGAAGAACATGTTGTCTATAAATAAAAAAAACTTGACTGAACAGCAAGTCTTAAAAAACTTTTACTTACACCTAGAAGAACATGTTGTCTATAAATAAAAAAAACTTGACTGAACAGCAAGTCTAAAAAAACTTTTACTTACACCTGGAAGAACATGTTGTCTATAAATAAAAAAAACTTGACTGAACAGCAAGTCTTAAAAACACTTGTACTTACACCTAGAAGAATATGTTGTCTATAAATAAAAAAAACATGACTGAACAGCAAGTCTTAAAAAACTTTTACTTACACTTAGAAGAATATGTTGTCTATAAATAAAAAAAACTTGACTGAACAGCAAGTGTTAAAAACACTTGTACTTACACCTAGAAGAATATGTTGTCTATAAATAAAAAAAAACTTGACTGAACAGCAAGTCTTAAAAAACTTTTACTTACACCTAGAAGAATATGTTGTCTATAAATAAAAAAAACTTGACTGAACAGCAAGTGTTAAAAACACTTGTACTTAAACCTAGAAGAATATGTTGTCTATAAATAAAAAAAACTTGACTGAACAGCAAGTGTTAAAAAACTTTTATTTACACATAGAAGAATATGTTGTCTATAAATAAAAAAAACTTGACTGAACAGCAAGTCTTAAAAAACTTTTACTTACACCTAGAAGAATATGTTGTCTATAAATAAAAAAAACTTGACTGAACAGCAAGTGTAAAAAAACTTGTACTTACACCTAGAAGAATATGCTGTCTATAAAAAAAAAAAACTGACTGAAAAGCAAGTGTTAACAAAACTTATACTTACACCTAGAAGAATATGCTGTCTATAAATAAAAAAAACTTGACTGAACAGCAAGTGTTTACAAAACTTGTACTTACACCCAGAAGAATATGCTGTCTATAAATAAAAACAACCTGACTGAACAGCAAGTCTTAAAAAACTTTTACTTACACCTGGAAGAACATGTTGTCTATAAATAAAAAAAACTTGACTGAACAGCAAGTCTTAAAAACACTTGTACTTACACCTAGAAGAATATGTTGTCTATAAATAAAAAAAACTTGACTGAACAGCAAGTCTTAAAAAACTTTTACTTACACCTAGAAGAATATGTTGTCTATAAATAAAAAAAACTTGACTGAACAGCAAGTGTTAAAAACACTTGTACTTACACCTAGAAGAATATGTTGTCTATAAATAAAAAAAACTTGACTGAACAGCAAGTCTTAAAAAACTTTTATTTACACATAGAAGAATATGTTGTCTATAAATAAAAAAAACTTGACTGAACAGCAAGTGTTAAAAAACTTGTATTTACACATAGAAGAATATGTTGTCTATAAATAAAAAAAACTTGACTGAACAGCAAGTCTTAAAAAACTTTTACTTACACCTAGAAGAATATGTTGTCTATAAATAAAAAAAACTTGACTGAACAGCAAGTGTTAACAAAACTTGTACTTACACCTAGAAGAATATGCTGTCTATAAATAAAAAAAAACTGACTGAAAAGCAAGTGTTAACAAAACTTATACTTACACCTAGAAGAATATGCTGTCTATAAATAAAAAAAACTTGACTGAACAGCAAGTGTTTACAAAACTTGTACTTACACCCAGAAGAATATGCTGTCTATAAATAAAAACAACCTGACTGAACAGCAAGTCTTAAAAAACTTTTACTTACACCTAGAAGAATATGTTGTCTATAAATAAAAAAAACTTGAGTGAACAGCAAGTCTTAAAAAACTTTTATTTACACCTAGGAGAATATGTTGTCTATAAATAAAAAAAACTTGACTGAACAGCAAGTCTTAAAAAACTTTTATTTACACATAGAAGAATATGTTGTCTATAAATAAAAAAACTTGACTGAACAGCAAGTCTTAAAAAACTTTTATTTACACCTAGAAGAATATGTTGTCTATAAATAAAAAAAACTTGACTGAACAGCAAGTCTTAAAAAACTTTTACTTACACCTAGAAGAATATGTTGTCTATAAATAAAAAAAAATTGACTGAACAGCAAGTGTTAAAAACACTTGTACTTACACCTAGAAGAATATGTTGTCTATAAATAAAAAAAACTTGACTGAACAGCAAGTGTTAAAAACACTTGTACTTACACCTAGAAGAATATGTTGTCTATAAATAAAAAAAACTTGACTGAACAGCAAGTGTTAAAAACACTTGTACTTACACCTAGAAGAATATGTTGTCTATAAATAAAAAAAACTTGACTGAACAGCGAGTCTTAAAAAACTTTTACTTACACCTAGAAGAATATGTTGTCTATAAATAAAAAAAACTTGACTGAACAGCAAGTCTTAAAAAACTTTTACTTACACCTAGAAGAATATGTTGTCTATAAATAAAAAAAACTTGACTGAACAGCAAGTGTTAAAAACACATGTACTTACACCTAGAAGAATATGTTGTCTATAAATAAAAAAAACTTGACTGAACAGCAAGTGTTAACAACACTTGTACTTACACCTAGAAGAATATGTTGTCTACAAATAAAAAAAAACTTGACTGAACAGCAAGTCTTAAAAAACTTTTACTTACACCTAGAAGTATATGTTGTCTATAAATAAAAAAAACTTGACTGAACAGCAAGTCTTAAAAAACTTTTACTTACACCTAGAAGAATATTTTGTCTATAAATATAAAAAACTTGACTGAACAGCAAGTCTTAAAAAACTTTTACTTACACCTAGAAGAATATGTTGTCTATAAATAAAAAAAACTTGACTGAACAGCAAGTCTTAAAAAACTTTTACTTACACCTAGAAGAATATTTTGTCTATAAATAAAAAAAACTTGACTGAACAGCAAGTCTTAAAAAACTTTTACTTACACCAAGAAGAATATGTTGTCTATAAATACAAAAAACTTGACTGAACAGCAAGTGTTAAAAAACTTTTACTTACACCTAGAAGAATATGTTGTCTATAAATAAAAAAAACTTGACTGAACAGCAAGTGTTAAAAAGACTTGTACTTACACCTAGAAGAATATGTTGTCTATAAATAAAAAAAACTTGACTGAACAGCAAGTCTTAAAAAACTTTTATTTACAAATAGAAGAATATGTTGTCTATAAATAAAACAAAATTGACTGAACAGAAAGTCTTAACAAACTTTTACTTACACCTAGAAGAATATGTTGTCTATAAATAAAAAAAACTTTACTGAACAGCAAGTGTTAACAAAACTTGTTCTTACACCTAGGAGAATATGTTGTCTATAAATAAAAAAAAAACTTGACTGAACAGCAAGTCTTAGAAAACTTTTAGTTACACATAGAAGAATATGTTGTCTTTAAATGAAAAAAACTTGACTGAACAGCAATTGACTCAAAAGCAAGTCTAAAAAACTTTTACTTACACAGAAAAATATGTTGTCTATAAACAAAAAAACTTGACTGAACAGCAAGTCTTAAAAAACTTTTACTTACACCTAGAAGAATATGTTGTCTATAAATAAAAAAAACTTGACTGAACTGCAAGTGTTAACAAAACTTGTACTTACACCTAGAAGAATATGTTGTCTATAAATAAAAAAAACTGACTGAACAGCAAGTGTTAACAAAACTTATACTTACACCTAGAAGAATATGCTGTCTATAAATAAAAAAAACTGACTGAACAGCAATTGTTAACAAAACTTATACTTACACTTAGAAGAATATGCTGTCTATAAATAAAAAAAACTTGACTGAAAAGCAAGTGTTACCAAAACTTGTACTTACACCTAGAAGAATATGTTGTCTATAAAAAAAAAACGTGACTGAAAAGCAAGTGTTAACAAAACTTATGCTTACACCTAGAAGAATATGCTGTCTATAAATAAAAAAAAAATTGACTGAACAGCAAGTGTTAACAAAACTTGTACTTACACCTAAAAGAATATGTTGTCTCTAAATAAAAAAAAATTGACTGAACAGCAAGTGTACACAAAACTTATACTTACACCTAGAAGAATATGTTGTCTATAAATAAAAAATCTTGACTGAACAGCAAGTGTTAACAAAACTTATACTTACACCTAGAAGAATATGCTGTCTATAAATAAAAAAAACTTGAGTGAACAGCAAGTCTTAAAAAACTTGTACTTACACCTAGAAGAATATGTTGTCTATAAATAAAAAAAACTTGACTGAACAGCAAGTGTTAAAAATACTTGTACTTACACCTAGAAGAATATGTTGTCTATAAATAAAAAAAACTTGACTGAAAAGCAAGTGTTACCAAAACTTGTATTTACACCTAGAAGAATATGTTGTCTATAAATAAAAAACTTGACTGAAATGCAAGTGTTACCAAAACTTGTACTTACACCTAGAAGAATATGTTGTCTATAAACAAAAAAACTGACTGAAAAGCAAGTGTTAACAAAACTTATACTTACGCCTAGAAGAATATGCTGTCTATAAATAAAAAAAACTTGACTGAACAGCAAGTCTTAAAAAACTTGTACTTACACCTAGAAGAATATGTTGTCTCTAAATACAAAAAACTTGACTGAACAGCAAGTGTACACAAAACTTATACTTACACCTAGAAGAATATGTTGTCTATAAATAAATAATCTTGACTGAACAGCAAGTGTTAACAAAACTTTTACTTACACCTAGAAGAATATGTTGTCTATAAATAAAAAAACTTGAGTGAACAGCAAGTCTCAACAAAACTTTTACTTACACCTAGAAGAATATGTTATCTATAAATAAAAAAAACTTGACTGAACAGCAAGTCTTAAAACACTTTTACTTACACCTAGAAGAATATGTTATCTATAAATAAAAAAACTTTTACTTACACCTAGAAGAATATGTTGTCTATAAATAAAAAACTTGTACTTAGACCTAGAAGAATATGTTGTCTATAAATAAAAAAACTTGACTGAAAAGCAAGTGTTAACAAAACTTATACTTACACCTAGAAGAATATGCTGTCTATAAATAAAAAAAACTTGACTGAACAGCAAGTGTTAACAAAACTTGTACTGACACCTAGAAGGATATGCTGTCTCTAAATAAAAAAACTTGACTGAACAGCTAGTGTTAAAAAAACTTATACTTACACCTAGAAAATATGTTGTCTATAAATAAATAATCTTGACTGAACAGCAAGTGTTAACAAAACTGGTACTTACACCTAGAAGAATATGCTGTCTATAAATAAAAAAAAACTTGACTGAACTGCAAGTCTTAACAAAACTTGTACTTACACCTAGAAGAATATGTTGTCTATAAATAAAAAACTTGACTGAACAGCAAGTCTTAAAAAACTTTTATTTACACCTAGAAGAATATGTTGTCTATAAATAAAAAAAATTTGACTAAACAGCAAGTCTTAAAAAACTTTTACTTACACCTAGAAGAATATGTTGTCTATAAATAAAAAAACTTGACTGAACAGCAAGTCTTAAAAAATTTTTACTTACACCTAGAGGAAGATGTTGTCTATAAATAAAAAAAACTTGCCTAAACAGCAAGTCTTAAAAAATTTTTACTTACACCTAGAAGAATATGTTGTCTATAAATAAAAAAAACTTGACTGAACAGCAAGTCTTAAAAAATTTTTACTTACACCTAGAAGAATATGTTGTCTATAAATAAAAAAACTTGACTGAACAGCAAGTCTTAAAAAACTTTTACTTACACCTAGAAGAATATGTTGTCTATAAATAAAAACAACTTGACTGAACAGCAAGTCTTAAAAAATTTTTACTTACACCTAGAAGAATATGTTGTCTATAAATAAAAAAACTTGACTGAACAGCAAGTCTTAAAAAACTTTTACTTACACCTAGAAGAATATGTTGTCTATAAATAAAAACAACTTGACTGAACAGCAAGTCTTAAAAAACTTTTACTTACACCTAGAAGAATATGTTGTCTATAAATAAAAAAACTTGACTGAACAGCAAGTCTTAAAAAATTTTTACTTACACCTTGAGGAAGATGTTGTCTATAAATAAAAAAAACTTTCCTGAACAGCAAGTCTTAAAAAATGTTTACTTACACGTAGAAGAATATGTTGTCTATAAATAATAAAAACTTGACTGAACAGCAAGTCTTAAAAAATTTTTACTTACACCTAGAAGAATATGTGGTCTATAAATAAAAAAACTTGACTGAACAGCAAGTCTTAAAAAACTTTTACTTACACCTAGAAGAATATGTTGTCTATAAATAAAAAAACTTGACTGAACAGCAAGTCTTAAAAAATTTTTACTTACACCTAGAGGAAGATGTTGTCTATAAATAAAAAAAAACTTGACTGAACAGCAAGTCTTAAAAAACTTTTACTTACACCTAGAAGAATATGTTGTCTATAAATAAAAAAAACTTGACTGAACAGCAAGTCTTAAAAAACTTTTACTTACACCTAGAAGAATATGTTGTCTATAAATAAAAAAACTTGACTGAACAGCAAGTCTTAAAAAATTTTTACTTACACCTAGAGGAAGATGTTGTCTATAAATAAAAAAAACTTGCCTGAACAGCAAGTCTTAAAAAATTTTTACTTACACCTAGAAGAATATGTTGTCTATAAATAAAAAAAACTTGACTGAACAGCAAGTCTTAAAAATTTTTTACTTACACCTAGAAGAATATGTTGTCTATAAATAAAAAAACTTGACTGAACAGCAAGTCTTAAAAAACTTTTACTTACACCTAGAAGAATATGTTGTCTATAAATAAAAAAACTTGACTGAACAGCAAGTCTTAAAAAATTTTTACTTACACCTAGAGGAAGATGTTGTCTATAAATAAAAAAAAACTTGACTGAACAGCAAGTCTTAAAAAACTTTTACTTACACCTAGAAGAATATGTTGTCTATAAATAAAAACAACTTGACTGAACAGCAAGTCTTAAAAAACTTTTACTTACACCTAGAAGAATATGTTGTCTATAAATAAAAACAACTTGACTGAACAGCAAGTCTTAAAAAACTTTTACTTACACCTAGAAGAATATGTTGTCCATAAATAAAAAAACTTGACTGAACAGCAAGTCTTAAAAAACTTTTACTTACACCTAGAAGAATATGTTGTCTATAAATAAAAAACATTACACTTACAAAAAAAACCCTGTACTTACACCTAGAAGAATATGTTGTCTAAAAATAAAAAAAACTTGACTGAACAGCAAGTGTTTACAAATCTTGTACTTACACCTAGAAGAATATGTTGTCTATAATAAAAAAAACTTGACTGAAAAGCAAGTGTAAACAAAACTTATACTTACACATAGAAGAATATGCTGTCTATAAATAAAAAAAACTTGACTGAACTGCAAGTGTTTACAAAACTTGTACTTACACCTAGAAGAATATGTTATCTATAAATAAAACAACCTGACTGAACAGCAAGTCTTAAAAACTTTTACTTACACCTAGAGGAAGATGTTGTCTATAAATAAAAACAAACTTGACTGAACAGCAAGTCTTAAAAAACTTTTACTTACACCTAGAAGAATATGTTGTCTATAAATAAAAAAACTTGACTGAACAATAAGTCTTAAAAAATTTTTACTTACACCTAGAAGAATATGTTGTCTATAAATAAAAAAAACTTGACTGAACAATAAGTCTTAAAAAACTTTTACTTACACCTAGAAGAATATGTTGTCTATAAATAAAAAAACTTGACTGAACAGCAAGTCTTAAAAAACTTTTACTTACACCTAGAAGAATATGTTGTCTATAAATAAAAAAAACTTGACTGAACAGCAAGTCTTAAAAAACTTGTACTTACACCTAGAAGAATATGTTGTCTATAAATAAAAAAACTTGACTGAACAGCAAGTCTTAAAAAACTTTTACTTACACCTAGAAGAATATGTTGTCCATAAATAAAAAAACTTGACTGAACAGCAAGTCTTAAAAAACCTTTACTTACACCTAGAAGAATATGTTGTCTATAAATAAAAAAAACTTCACTGAAAAGCAAGTGTTAACAAAACTTATACTTACACCTAGAAGAATATGTTGTCTATAAATAAAAAAACTTGACTGAACAGCAAGTCTTAAAAAATTTTTACTTACACCTAGAGGAAGATGTTGTCTATAAATAAAAAAAACTTGCCTAAACAGCAAGTCTTAAAAAATTTTTACTTACACCTAGAAGAATATGTTGTCTAAAAATAAAAAAAACTTGACTGAACAGCAAGTCTTAAAAAATTTTTACTTACACCTAGAAGAATATGTTGTCTATAAATAAAAAAACTTGACTGAACAGCAAGTCTTAAAAAACTTTTACTTACACCTAGAAGAATATGTTGTCTATAAATAAAAAAAACCTGACTGAACAGCAAGTCTTAAAAAACTTTTACTTACACCTAGAAGAATATGTTGTCTATAAATAAAAAAAACTTGACTGAACAGCAAGTTTTAAAAAACTTTTACTTACACCTAGAAGAATATGTTGTCTATAAATAACAACAACTTGACTGAACAATAAGTCTTAAAAAACTTTTACTTACACCTAGAAGAATATGTTGTCTATAAATAAAAAAAAACGTGACTGAACAGCAAGTCTTAAAAAACTTTTACTTACACCTAGAAGAATATGTTGTCTATAAATAAAAAAAACTTGACTGAACAGCAAGTCTTAAATAACTTGTACTTACACCTAGAAGAATATGGTGTCTATAAATAAAAAAAACTTGACTGAACAGCAAGTCTTAAAAAACTTTTACTTACACCTAGAAGAATATGTTGTCTATAAATAAAAAAAAACTTCACTGAAAAGCAAGTGTTAACAAAACTTATACTTACACCTAGAAGAATATGTTGTCTATAAATAAAAAAACTTGACTGAACAGCAAGTCTTAAAAAATTTTTACTTACACCTAGAGGAAGATGTTGTCTATAAATAAAAAAAACTTGCCTAAACAGCAAGTCTTAAAAAATTTTTACTTACACCTAGAAGAATATGTTGTCTATAAATAAAAAAAACTTGACTGAACAGCAAGTCTTAAAAAATTTTTACTTACACCTAGAAGAATATGTTGTCTATAAATAAAAAAACTTGACTGAACAGCAAGTCTTAAAAAACTTGTACTTACACCTAGAAGAATATGTTGTCTATAAATAAAAAAAACTTGACTGAACAGCAAGTCTTAAAAAACTTTTACTTACACCTAGAAGAATATGTTGTCTATAAATAAAAAAAACTTGACTGAACAGCAAGTTTTAAAAAACTTTTACTTACACCTAGAAGAATATGTTGTCTATAAATAACAACAACTTGACTGAACAATAAGTCTTAAAAAACTTTTACTTACACCTAGAAGAATATGTTGTCTATAAATAAAAAAAAACGTGACTGAACAGCAAGTCTTAAAAAACTTTTACTTACACCTAGAAGAATATGTTGTCTATAAATAAAAAAAACTTGACTGAACAGCAAGTCTTAAATAACTTGTACTTACACCTAGAAGAATATGGTGTCTATAAATAAAAACAACTTGACTGAACAGCAAGTCTTAAAAAACTTGTACTTACACCTAGAAGAATATGTTGTCTATAAATAAAAAAAACTTCACTGAAAAGCAAGTGTTAACAAAACTTATACTTACACCTAGAAGAATATGTTTTCTATAAATAAAAAAAACTTGACTGAACAGCAAGTCTTAAAAAACTTGTACTTACACCAAGAAGAATATGTTGTCTATAAATAAAAAAACTTGACTGAACAGCAAGTCTTAAAAAACTTGTACTTACACCGAGAAGAATATGTTGTCTATAAATAAAAAAAACTTGACTGAACAGCAAGTCTTAAAAAACTTTTACTTACACCTAGAAGAATATGTTGTCTATAAATAAAAAAAACTTGACTGAACAGCAAGTCTTAAAAAACTTTTACTTACACCTAGAAGAATATGTTGTCTATAAATAAAAAAAACTTGACTGAACAGAAAGTCTTAAAAAACTTTTACTTACACCTAGAAGAATATGTTGTCTATAAATAAAAAAAACTTGACTGAACAATAAGTCTTTAAAAAATTTTACTTACACCTAGAAGAATATGTTGTCTATAAATAAAAAAAACTTGACTGAACAGAAAGTCTTAAAAAACTTTTACTTACACCTAGAAGAATATGTTGTCTATAAATAAAAAAAACTTGACTGAACAGCAAGTCTTAAAAAACTTGTACTTACACCTAGAAGAATATGTTGTCTATAAATAAAAAAAACTTCACTGAAAAGCAAGTGTTAACAAAACTTATACTTACACCTAGAAGAATATGTTGTCTATAAATAAAAAAACTTGACTGAAAAGCAAGTCTTAAAAAATTTTTACTTACACCTAGAGGAAGATGTTGTCTATAAATAAAAAAAACTTGCCTAAACAGCAAGTCTTAAAAAATTTTTACTTACACCTAGAAGAATATGTTGTCTAAAAATAAAAAAAACTTGACTGAACAGCAAGTCTTAAAAATTTTTTACTTACACCTAGAAGAATATGTTGTCTATAAATAAAAAAACTTGACTGAACAGCAAGTCTTAAAAAACTTTTACTTACACCTAGAAGAATATGTTGTCTATAAATAAAAAAAACTTGACTGAACAGCAAGTCTTAAAAAACTTTTACTTACACCTAGAAGAATATGTTGTCTATAAATAAAAAAAACTTGACTGAACAGCAAGTTTTAAAAAACTTTTACTTACACCTAGAAGAATATGTTGTCTATAAATAACAACAACTTGACTGAACAATAAGTCTTAAAAACTTTTACTTACACCTAGAAGAATATGTTGTCTATAAATAAAAAAAACGTGACTGAACAGCAAGTCTTAAAAAACTTTTACTTACACCTAGAAGAATATGTTGTCTATAAATAAAAAAAACTTGACTGAACAGCAAGTCTTAAAAAACTTTTACTTACACCTAGAAGAATATGTTGTCCATAAATAAAAAAACTTGACTGAACAGCAAGTCTTAAAAAACTTTTACTTACACCTAGAAGAATATGTTGTCTATAAATAAAAAACATTACACTTACAAAAAAAACCCTGTACTTACACCTAGAAGAATATGTTGTCTAAAAATAAAAAAAACTTGACTGAACAGCAAGTGTTTACAAATCTTGTACTTACACCTAGAAGAATATGTTGTCTATAATAAAAAAAAACTTGACTGAAAAGCAAGTGTAAACAAAACTTATACTTACACATAGAAGAATATGCTGTCTATAAATAAAAAAAACTTGACTGAACTGCAAGTGTTTACAAAACTTGTACTTACACCTAGAAGAATATGTTATCTATAAATAAAACAACCTGACTGAACAGCAAGTCTTAAAAAAATTTTACTTACACCTAGAGGAAGATGTTGTCTATAAATAAAAACAAACTTGACTGAACAGCAAGTCTTAAAAAACTTTTACTTACACCTAGAAGAATATGTTGTCTATAAATAAAAAAACTTGACTGAACAATAAGTCTTAAAAAATTTTTACTTACACCTAGAAGAATATGTTGTCTATAAATAAAAAAAACTTGACTGAACAATAAGTCTTAAAAAACTTTTACTTACACCTAGAAGAATATGTTGTCTATAAATAAAAAAACTTGACTGAACAGCAAGTCTTAAAAAACTTTTACTTACACCTAGAAGAATATGTTGTCTATAAATAAAAAAAACTTGACTGAACAGCAAGTCTTAAAAAACTTTTACTTACACCTAGAAGAATATGTTGTCTATAAATAAAAAAAACTTGACTGAACAGAAAGTCTTAAAAAACTTTTACTTACACCTAGAAGAATATGTTGTCTATAAATAAAAAAAACTTGACTGAACAATAAGTCTTAAAAAACTTTTACTTACACCTAGAAGAATATGTTGTCTATAAATAAAAAAAACTTGACTGAACAGAAAGTCTTAAAAAACTTTTACTTACACCTAGAAGAATATGTTGTCTATAAATAAAAAAAACTTGACTGAACAGCAAGTCTTAAAAAACTTTTACTTACACCTAGAAGAATATGTTGTCTATAAATAAAAAAAACTTGACTGAACAGAAAGTCTTAAAAAACTTTTACTTACACCTAGAAGAATATGTTGTCTATAAATAAAAAAAACTTGACTGAACAGCAAGTCTTAAAAAACTTTTACTTACACCTAGAAGAATATGTTGTCTATAAATAAAAAAAACTTGACTGAACAGAAAGTCTTAAAAAACTTTTACTTACACCTAGAAGAATATGTTGTCTATAAATAAAAAAAACTTGACTGAACAATAAGTCTTTAAAAAATTTTACTTACACCTAGAAGAATATGTTGTCTATAAATAAAAAAAACTTGACTGAACAGAAAGTCTTAAAAAACTTTTACTTACACCTAGAAGAATATGTTGTCTATAAATAAAAAAAACTTGACTGAACAGCAAGTCTTAAAAAACTTGTACTTACACCTAGAAGAATATGTTGTCTATAAATAAAAAAAACTTCACTGAAAAGCAAGTGTTAACAAAACTTATACTTACACCTAGAAGAATATGTTGTCTATAAATAAAAAAACTTGACTGAACAGCAAGTCTTAAAAAATTTTTACTTACACCTAGAGGAAGATGTTGTCTATAAATAAAAAAAACTTGCCTAAACAGCAAGTCTTAAAAAATTTTTACTTACACCTAGAAGAATATGTTGTCTATAAATAAAAAAAACTTGACTGAACAGCAAGTCTTAAAAAATTTTTACTTACACCTAGAAGAATATGTTGTCTATAAATAAAAAAACTTGACTGAACAGCAAGTCTTAAAAAACTTTTACTTACACCTAGAAGAATATGTTGTCTATAAATAAAAACAACTTGACTGAACAGCAAGTCTTAAAAAATTTTTACTTACACCTAGAAGAATATGTTGTCTATAAATAAAAAAACTTGACTGAACAGCAAGTCTTAAAAAACTTTTACTTACACCTAGAAGAATATGTTGTCTATAAATAAAAACAACTTGACTGAACAGCAAGTCTTAAAAAACTTTTACTTACACCTAGAAGAATATGTTGTCTATAAATAAAAAAAACTTCACTGAAAAGCAAGTGTTAACAAAACTTATACTTACACCTAGAAGAATATGTTGTCTATAAATAAAAAAACTTGACTGAACAGCAAGTCTTAAAAAATTTTTACTTACACCTAGAGGAAGATGTTGTCTATAAATAAAAAAAACTTGCCTAAACAGCAAGTCTTAAAAAATTTTTACTTACACCTAGAAGAATATGTTGTCTATAAATAAAAAAAACTTGACTGAACAGCAAGTCTTAAAAAATTTTTACTTACACCTAGAAGAATATGTTGTCTATAAATAAAAAAACTTGACTGAACAGCAAGTCTTAAAAAACTTTTACTTACACCTAGAAGAATATGTTGTCTATAAATAAAAACAACTTGACTGAACAGCAAGTCTTAAAAAATTTTTACTTACACCTAGAAGAATATGTTGTCTATAAATAAAAAAACTTGACTGAACAGCAAGTCTTAAAAAACTTTTACTTACACCTAGAAGAATATGTTGTCTATAAATAAAAACAACTTGACTGAACAGCAAGTCTTAAAAAACTTTTACTTACACCTAGAAGAATATGTTGTCTATAAATAAAAAAACTTGACTGAACAGCAAGTCTTAAAAAATTTTTACTTACACCTAGAAGAATATGTTGTCTATAAATAAAAAAACTTGACTGAACAGCAAGTCTTAAAAAATTTTTACTTACACCTAGAGGAAGATGTTGTCTATAAATAAAAAAAACTTGCCTAAACAGCAAGTCTTAAAAAATTTTTACTTACACCTAGAAGAATATGTTGTCTATAAATAAAAAAAACTTGACTGAACAGCAAGTCTTAAAAAATTTTTACTTACACCTAGAAGAATATGTTGTCTATAAACAAAAAAACTTGACTGAACAGCAAGTCTTAAAAAACTTTTACTTACACCTAGAAGAATATGTTGTCTATAAATAAAAACAACTTGACTGAACAGCAAGTCTTAAAAAATTTTTACTTACACCTAGAAGAATATGTTGTCTATAAATAAAAAAACTTGGCTGAACAGCAAGTCTTAAAAAACTTTTACTTACACCTAGAAGAATATGTTGTCTATAAATAAAAACAACTTGACTGAACAGCAAGTCTTAAAAAACTTTTACTTACACCTAGAAGAATATGTTGTCTATAAATAAAAAAACTTGACTGAACAGCAAGTCTTAAAAAATTTTTACTTACACCTAGAGGAAGATGTTGTCTATAAATAAAAAAAACTTGCCTGAACAGCAAGTCTTAAAAAATTTTTACTTACACGTAGAAGAATATGTTGTCTATAAATAAAAAAAACTTGACTGAACAGCAAGTCTTAAAAAATTTTTACTTACACCTAGAAGAATATGTTGTCTATAAATAAAAAAACTTGACTGAACAGCAAGTCTTAAAAAACTTTTACTTACACCTAGAAGAATATGTTGTCTATAAATAATAAAAACTTGACTGAACAGCAAGTCTTAAAAAATTTTTACTTACACCTAGAGGAAGATGTTGTCTATAAATAAAAAAAAACTTGACTGAACAGCAAGTCTTAAAAAACTTTTACTTACACCTAGAAGAATATGTTGTCTATAAATAAAAACAACTTGACTGAACAGCAAGTCTTAAAAAACTTTTACTTTCACCTAGAAGAATATGTTGTCTATAAATAAAAACAACTTGACTGAACAGCAAGTCTTAAAAAACTTTTACTTACACCTAGAAGAATATGTTGTCCATAAATAAAAAAACTTGACTGAACAGCAAGTCTTAAAAAACTTTTACTTACACCTAGAAGAATATGTTGTCTATAAATAAAAAACATTACACTTACAAAAAAAACCCTGTACTTACACCTAGAAGAATATGTTGTCTAAAAATAAAAAAAAACTTGACTGAACAGCAAGTGTTTACAAATCTTGTACTTACACCTAGAAGAATATGTTGTCTATAATAAAAAAAACTTGACTGAACAGCAAGTGTAAACAAAACTTATACTTACACCTAGAAGAATATGCTGTCTATAAATAAAAAAAACTTGACTGAACTGCAAGTGTTTACAAAACTTGTACTTACACCTAGAAGAATATGTTATCTATAAATAAAAACAACCTGACTGAACAGCAAGTCTTAAAAAATTTTTACTTACACCTAGAGGAAGATGTTGTCTATAAATAAAAAAAAACTTGACTGAACACAAAGTCTTAAAAAACTTTTACTTACACCTAGAAGAATATGTTGTCTATAAATAAAAAAACTTGACTGAACAGCAAGTCTTAAAAAACTTTTACTTACACCTAGAAGAATATGTTGTCTATAAATAAAAAAACTTGACTGAACAGCAAGTCTTAAAAAATTTTTACTTACACCTAGAGGAAGATGTTGTCTATAAATAAAAAAAAACTTGACTGAACAGCAAGTCTTAAAAAACTTTTACTTACACCTAGAAGAATATGTTGTCTATAAATATAAAAAACTTGACTGAACAGCAAGTCTTAAAAAACTTTTACTTACACCTAGAAGAATATGTTGTCTATAAATAAAAAAACTTGACTGAACAGCAAGTCTTAAAAAATTTTTACTTACACCTAGAGGAAGATGTTGTCTATAAATAAAAAAAACTTGCCTGAACAGCAAGTCTTAAAAAATTTTTACTTACACCTAGAAGAATATGTTGTCTATAAATAAAAAAAACTTCACTGAACAGCGAGTCTAAAAAAATTTTTACTTACACCTAGAAGAATATGTTGTCTATAAATAAAAAAACTTGACTGAACAGCAAGTCTTAAAAAACTTTTACTTACACCTTGAAGAATATGTTGTCTATAAATAAAAAAACTTGACTGAACAGCAAGTCTTAAAAAATTTTTACTTACACCTAGAGGAAGATGTTGTCTATAAATAAAAAAAAACTTGACTGAACAGCAAGTCTTAAAAAACTTTTACTTACACCTAGAAGAATATGTTGTCTATAAATAAAAACAACTTGACTGAACAGCAAGTCTTAAAAAACTTTTACTTACACCTAGAAGAATATGTTGTCTATAAATAAAAACAACTTGACTGAACAGCAAGTTTTAAAAAACTTTTACTTACACCTAGAAGAATATGTTGTCCATAAATAAAAAAACTTGACTGAACAGCAAGTCTTAAAAAACTTGTACTTACACCTAGAAGAATATGTTGTCTATAAATAAAAAACATTACACTTACAAAAAAAACCCTGTACTTACACCTAGAAGAATATGTTGTCTAAAAATAAAAAAAAACTTGACTGAACAGCAAGTGTTTACAAATCTTGTACTTACACCTAGAAGAATATGTTGTCTATAATAAAAAAAACTTGACTGAACAGCAAGTGTAAACAAAACTTATACTTACACCTAGAAGAATATGCTGTCTATAAATAAAAAAAACTTGACTGAACTGCAAGTGTTTACAAAACTTGTACTTATACTTAGAAGAATATGTTATCTATAAATAAAAACAACCTGACTGAACAGCAAGTCTTAAAAAATTTTTACTTACACCTAGAGGAAGATGTTGTCTATAAATAAAAAAAAACTTGACTGAACACAAAGTCTTAAAAAACTTTTACTTACACCTAGAAGAATATGTTGTCTATAAATAAAAAAACTTGACTGAACAGCAAGTCTTAAAAAACTTTTACTTACACCTAGAAGAATATGTTGTCTATAAATAAAAAAACTTGACTGAACAGCAAGTCTTAAAAAATTTTTACTTACACCTAGAGGAAGATGTTGTCTATAAATAAAAAAAAACTTGACTGAACAGCAAGTCTTAAAAAACTTTTACTTACACCTAGAAGAATATGTTGTCTATAAATATAAAAAACTTGACTGAACAGCAAGTCTTAAAAAACTTTTACTTACACCTAGAAGAATATGTTGTCTATAAATAAAAAAACTTGACTGAACAGCAAGTCTTAAAAAATTTTTACTTACACCTAGAGGAAGATGTTGTCTATAAATAAAAAAAACTTGCCTGAACAGCAAGTCTTAAAAAATTTTTACTTACACCTAGAAGAATATGTTGTCTATAAATAAAAAAAACTTGACTGAACAGCAAGTCTTAAAAAATTTTTACTTACACCTAGAAGAATATGTTGTCTATAAATAAAAAAACTTGACTGAACAGCAAGTCTTAAAAAACTTTTACTTACACCTTGAAGAATATGTTGTCTATAAATAAAAAAACTTGACTGAACAGCAAGTCTTAAAAAATTTTTACTTACACCTAGAGGAAGATGTTGTCTATAAATAAAAAAAAACTTGACTGAACAGCAAGTCTTAAAAAACTTTTACTTACACCTAGAAGAATATGTTGTCTATAAATAAAAACAACTTGACTGAACAGCAAGTCTTAAAAAACTTTTACTTACACCTAGAAGAATATGTTGTCTATAAATAAAAACAACTTGACTGAACAGCAAGTTTTAAAAAACTTTTACTTACACCTAGAAGAATATGTTGTCCATAAATAAAAAAACTTGACTGAACAGCAAGTCTTAAAAAACTTTTACTTACACCTAGAAGAATATGTTGTCTATAAATAAAAAACATTACACTTACAAAAAAAACCCTGTACTTACACCTAGAAGAATATGTTGTCTAAAAATAAAAAAAACTTGACTGAACAGCAAGTGTTTACAAATCTTGTACTTACACCTAGAAGAATATGTTGTCTATAATAAAAAAAACTTGACTGAAAAGCAAGTGCAAACAAAACTTATACTTACACCTAGAAGAATATGCTGTCTATAAATAAAAAAAACTTGACTGAACTGCAAGTGTTTACAAAACTTGTACTTACACCTAGAAGAATATGTTATCTATAAATAAAAACAACCTGACTGAACAGCAAGTCTTAAAAAATTTTTACTTACACCTAGAGGAAGATGTTGTCTATAAATAAAAAAAAACTTGACTGAACAGCAAGTCTTAAAAAACTTTTACTTACACCTAGAAGAATATGTTGTCTATAAATAAAAAAACTTGACTGAACAATAAGTCTTAAAAAATTTTTACTTACACCTAGAAGAATATGTTGTCTATAAATAAAAACAACTTGACTGAACAGCAAGTCTTAAAAAACTTTTACTTACACCTAGAAGAATATGTTGTCTATAAATAAAAAAAACTTGACTGAACAGCAAGTCTTAAAAAACTTTTACTTACACCTAGAAGAATATGTTGTCTATAAATAAAAAAAACTTGACTGAACAGCAAGTTTTAAAAAACTTTTACTTACACCTAGAAGAATATGTTGTCTATAAATAACAACAACTTGACTGAGCAATAAGTCTTAAAAAACTTTTACTTACACCTAGAAGAATATGTTGTCTATAAATAAAAAAAAACGTGACTGAACAGCAAGTCTTAAAAAACTTTTACTTACACCTAGAAGAATATGTTGTCTATAAATAAAAACAACTTGACTGAACAGCAAGTCTTAAAAAACTTGTACTTACACCTATAAGAATATGTTGTCTATAAATAAAAAAACTTCACTGAAAAGCAAGTGTTAACAAAACTTATACTTACACCTAGAAGAATATGTTGTCTATAAATAAAAAAAACTTGACTGAACAGCAAGTCTTAAAAAACTTGTACTTACACCTAGAAGAATATGTTGTCTATAAATAAAAAAAACTTGACTGAACAGCAAGTCTTAAAAAACTTGTACTTACACCTAGAAGAATATGTTGTCTATAAATAAAAAAAACTTGACTGAACAGCAAGTCTTAAAAAACTTTTACTTACACCTAGAAGAATATGTTGTCTATAAATAAAAAAAACTTGACTGAACAGCAAGTCTTAAAAAACTTTTACTTACACCTAGAAGAATATGTTGTCTATAAATAAAAAAAACTTGACTGAACAGAAAGTCTTAAAAAACTTTTACTTACACCTAGAAGAATATGTTGTCTATAAATAAAAAAAACTTGACTGAACAATAAGTCTTAAAAAAACTTTTACTTACACCTAGAAGAATATGTTGTCTATAAATAAAAAAAACTTGACTGAACAGAAAGTCTTAAAAAACTTTTACTTACACCTAGAAGAATATGTTGTCTATAAATAAAAAAACTTGACTGAACAGCAAGTCTTAAAAAACTTTTACTTACACCTAGAAAAATATGTTGTCTATAAATAAAAAAAACTTGACTGAACAGAAAGTCTTAAAAAACTTTTACTTACACCTAGAAGAATATGTTGTCTATAAATAAAAAAAACTTGACTGAACAGCAAGTCTTAAAAAACTTTTACTTACACCTAGAAGAATATGTTGTCTATAAATAAAAAAAACTTGACTGAACAATAAGTCTTAAAAAACTTTTACTTACACCTAGAAGAATATGTTGTCTATAAATAAAAAAAACTTGACTGAACAATAAGTCTTTAAAAACTTTTACTTACACCTAGAAGAATATGTTGTCTATAAATAAAAAAAACTTGACTGAACAGAAAGTCTTAAAAAACTTTTACTTACACCTAGAAGAATATGTTGTCTATAAATAAAAAAAACTTGACTGAACAGCAAGTCTTAAAAAACTTGTACTTACACCTAGAAGAATATGTTGTCTATAAATAAAAAAAACTTCACTGAAAAGCAAGTGTTAACAAAACTTATACTTACACCTAGAAGAATATGTTGTCTATAAATAAAAAAAACTTGACTGAACAGCAAGTCTTAAAAAACTTGTACTTACACCTAGAAGAATATGTTGTCTATAAATAAAAAAACTTGACTGAACAGCAAGTCTTAAAAAACTTGTACTTACACCTAGAAGAATATGTTGTCTATAAATAAAAAAAACTTGACTGAACAGCAAGTCTTAAAAAACTTTTACTTACACCTAGAAGAATATGTTGTCTATAAATAAAAAAAACTTGACTGAACAGGAAGTCTTAAAAAACTTTTACTTACACCTAGAAGAATATGTTGTCTATAAATAAAAAAAACTTGACTGAACAATAAGTCTTAAAAAACTTTTACTTACACCTAGAAGAATATGTTGTCTAAAAATAAAAAAAACTTGACTGAACAGAAAGTCTTAAAAAACTTTTACTTACACCTAGAAGAATATGTTGTCTATAAATAAAAAAAACTTGACTGAACAGCAAGTCTTAAAAAACTTTTACTTACACCTAGAAGAATATGTTGTCTATAAATAAAAAAACTTGACTGAACAGCAAGTCTTAAAAAACTTTTACTTACACCTAGAAGAATATGTTGTCTATAAATAAAAAAACTTGACTGAACAGCAAGTCTTAAAAAACTTTTACTTACACCTAGAAGAATATGTTGTCTGTAAATAAAAAAACTTGACTGAACAGCAAGTCTTAAAAAACTTGTACTTACACCTAGAAGAATATGTTGTCTATAAATAAAAAAACTTGACTGAACAGCAAGTCTTAAAAAACTTTTATTTACACCTAGAAGAATATGTTGTCTATAAATAAAAAAAACTGGACTGAACAGCAAGTCTTAAAAAACTTTTACTTACACCTAGAAGAATATGTTGTCTATAAATAAAAACAACTTGACTGAACAGCAAGTCTTAAAAAATTTTTACTTACACCTAGAAGAATATGTTGTCTATAAATAAAAAAACTTGACTGAACAGCAAGTCTTAAAAAACTTTTACTTACACCTAGAAGAATATGTTGTCTATAAATAAAAACAACTTGACTGAACAGCAAGTCTTAAAAAACTTTTACTTACACCTAGAAGAATATGTTGTCTATAAATAAAAAAACTTGACTGAACAGCAAGTCTTAAAAAATTTTTACTTACACCTAGAGGAAGATGTTGTCTATAAATAAAAAAAACTTGCCTGAACAGCAAGTCTTAAAAAATTTTTACTTACACGTAGAAGAATATGTTGTCTATAAATAAAAAAAACTTGACTGAACAGCAAGTCTTAAAAAATTTTTACTTACACCTAGAAGAATATGTTGTCTATAAATAAAAAAACTTGACTGAACAGCAAGTCTTAAAAAACTTTTACTTACACCTAGAAGAATATGTTGTCTATAAATAAAAAAACTTGACTGAACAGCAAGTCTTAAAATATTTTTACTTACACCTAGAGGAAGATGTTGTCTATAAATAAAAAAAAACTTGACTGAACAGCAAGTCTTAAAAAACTTTTACTTACACCTAGAAGAATATGTTGTCTATAAATAAAAAAAACTTGACTGAACAGCAAGTCTTAAAAAACTTTTACTTACACCTAGAAGAATATGTTGTCTATAAATAAAAAAACTTGACTGAACAGCAAGTCTTAAAAAATTTTTACTTACACCTAGAGGAAGATGTTGTCTATTAATAAAAAAAACTTGCCTGAACAGCAAGTCTTAAAAAATTTTTACTTACACCTAGAAGAATATGTTGTCTATAAATAAAAAAAACTTGACTGAACAGCAAGTCTTAAAAAATTTTTACTTACACCTAGAAGAATATGTTGTCTATAAATAAAAAAACTTGACTGAACAGCAAGTCTGTAAAAACTTTTACTTACACCTAGAAGAATATGTTGTCTATAAATAAAAAAACTTGACTGAACAGCAAGTCTTAAAAAATTTTTACTTACACCTAGAGGAAGATGTTGTCTATAAATAAAAAAAAACTTGACTGAACAGCAAGTCTTAAAAAACTTTTACTTACACCTAGAAGAATATGTTGTCTATAAATAAAAACAACTTGACTGAACAGCAAGTCTTAAAAAACTTTTACTTACACCTAGAAGAATATGTTGTCTATAAATAAAAACAACTTGACTGAACAGCAAGTCTTAAAAAACTTTTACTTAAACCTAGAAGAATATGTTGTCCATAAATAAAAAAACTTGACTGAACAGCAAGTCTTAAAAAACTTTTACTTACACCTAGAAGAATATGTTGTCTATAAATAAAAACATTACACTTACAAAAAAAACCCTGTACTTACACCTAGAAGAATATGTTGTCTAAAAATAAAAAAAAACTTGACTGAACAGCAAGTGTTTACAAATCTTGTACTTACACCTAGAAGAATATGTTGTCTATAATAAAAAAAACTTGACTGAAAAGCAAGTGTAAACAAAACTTATACTTACACCTAGAAGAATATGCTGTCTATAAATAAAAAAAACTTGACTGAACTGCAAGTGTTTACAAAACTTGTACTTACACCTAGAAGAATATGTTATCTATAAATAAAAACAACCTGACTGAACAGCAAGTCTTAAAAAATTTTTACTTACACCTAGAGGAAGATGTTGTCTATAAATAAAAAAAAACTTGACTGAACAGCAAGTCTTAAAAAACTTTTACTTACACCTAGAAGAATATGTTGTCTATAAATAAAAAAACTTGACTGAACAATAAGTCTTAAAAAATTTTTACTTACACCTAGAAGAATATGTTGTCTATAAATAAAAACAACTTGACTGAACAGCAAGTCTTAAAAAACTTTTACTTACACCTAGAAGAATATGTTGTCTATAAATAAAAAAAACTTGACTGAACAGCAAGTCTTAAAAAACTTTTACTTACACCTAGAAGAATATGTTGTCTATAAATAAAAAAAACTTGACTGAACAGCAAGTTTTAAAAAACTTTTACTTACACCTAGAAGAATATGTTGTCTATAAATAACAACAACTTGACTGAACAATAAGTCTTAAAAAACTTTTACTTACACCTAGAAGAATATGTTGTCTATAAATAAAAAAAAACGTGACTGAACAGCAAGTCTTCAAAAACTTTTACTTACACCTAGAAGAATATGTTGTCTATAAATAAAAAAACTTGACTGAACAGCAAGTCTTAAATAACTTGTACTTACACCTAGAAGAATATGGTGTCTATAAATAAAAACAACTTGACTGAACAGCAAGTCTTAAAAAACTTGTACTTACACCTAGAAGAATATGTTGTCTATAAATAAAAAAAACTTCACTGAAAAGCAAGTGTTAACAAAACTTATACTTACACCTAGAAGAATATGTTGTCTATAAATAAAAAAAACTTGACTGAACAGCAAGTCTTAAAAAAATTGTACTTACACCTAGAAGAATATGTTGTCTATAAATAAAAAAACTTGACTGAACAGCAAGTCTTAAAAAACTTGTACTTACACCTAGAAGAATATGTTGTCTATAAATAACAACAACTTGACTGAACAGCAAGTCTTAAAAAACTTTTACTTACACCTAGAAGAATATGTTGTCTATAAATAAAAAAAACTTGACTGAACAGGAAGTCTTAAAAAACTTTTACTTACACCTAGAAGAATATGTTGTCTATAAATAAAAAAAACTTGACTGAACAATAAGTCTTAAAAAACTTTTACTTACACCTAGAAGAATATGTTGTCTATAAATAAAAAAAACTTGACTGAACAGAAAGTCTTAAAAAACTTTTACTTACACCTAGAAGAATATGTTGTCTATAAATAAAAAAAACTTGACTGAACAGCAAGTCTTAAAAAACTTTTACTTACACCTAGAAGAATATGTTGTCTATAAATAAAAAAACTTGACTGAACAGCAAGTCTTAAAAAACTTTTACTTACACCTAGAAGAATATGTTGTCTGTAAATAAAAAAACTTGACTGAACAGCAAGTCTTAAAAAACTTTTACTTACACCTAGAAGAATATGTTGTCTGTAAATAAAAAAACTTGACTGAACAGCAAGTCTTAAAAAACTTGTACTTACACCTAGAAGAATATGTTGTCTATAAATAAAAAAACTTGACTGAACAGCAAGTCTTAAAAAAATTTATTTACACCTAGAAGAATATGTTGTCTATAAATAAAAAAAACTTGACTGAACAGCAAGTCTTAAAAAACTTTTACTTACACCTAGAAGAATATGTTGTCTATAAATAAAAAACATTACACTTACAAAAAAAACCCTGTACTTACACCTAGAAGAATATGTTGTCTAAAAATAAAAAAAAACTTGACTGAACAGCAAGTGTTTACAAATCTTGTACTTACACCTAGAAGAATATGTTGTCTATAATAAAAAAAACTTGACTGAAAAGCAAGTGTAAACAAAACTTATACTTACACCTAGAAGAATATGCTGTCTATAAATAAAAAAAACTTGACTGAACTGCAAGTGTTTACAAAACTTGTACTTACACCTAGAAGAATATGTTATCTATAAATAAAAACAACCTGACTGAACAGCAAGTCTTAAAAAATTTTTACTTACACCTAGAGGAAGATGTTGTCTATAAATAAAAAAAAACTTGACTGAACAGCAAGTCTTAAAAAACTTTTACTTACACCTAGAAGAATATGTTGTCTATAAATAAAAAAACTTGACTGAACAATAAGTCTTAAAAAATTTTTACTTACACCTAGAAGAATATGTTGTCTATAAATAAAAACTACTTGACTGAACAGCAAGTCTTAAAAAACTTTTACTTACACCTAGAAGAATATGTTGTCTATAAATAAAAAAAACTTGACTGAACAGGAAGTCTTAAAAAACTTTTACTTACACCTAGAAGAATATGTTGTCTATAAATAAAAAAAACTTGACTGAACAATAAGTCTTAAAAAACTTTTACTTACACCTAGAAGAATATGTTGTCTATAAATAAAAAAAACTTGACTGAACAGAAAGTCTTAAAAAACTTTTACTTACACCTAGAAGAATATGTTGTCTATAAATAAAAAAAACTTGACTGAACAGCAAGTCTTAAAAAACTTTTACTTACACCTAGAAGAATATGTTGTCTATAAATAAAAAAACTTGACTGAACAGCAAGTCTTAAAAAACTTTTACTTACACCTAGAAGAATATGTTGTCTGTAAATAAAAAAACTTGACTGAACAGCAAGTCTTAAAAAACTTTTACTTACACCTAGAAGAATATGTTGTCTGTAAATAAAAAAACTTGACTGAACAGCAAGTCTTAAAAAACTTGTACTTACACCTAGAAGAATATGTTGTCTATAAATAAAAAAACTTGACTGAACAGCAAGTCTTAAAAAAATTTATTTACACCTAGAAGAATATGTTGTCTATAAATAAAAAAAACTTGACTGAACAGCAAGTCTTAAAAAACTTTTACTTACACCTAGAAGAATATGTTGTCTATAAATAAAAAACATTACACTTACAAAAAAAACCCTGTACTTACACCTAGAAGAATATGTTGTCTAAAAATAAAAAAAAACTTGACTGAACAGCAAGTGTTTACAAATCTTGTACTTACACCTAGAAGAATATGTTGTCTATAATAAAAAAAACTTGACTGAAAAGCAAGTGTAAACAAAACTTATACTTACACCTAGAAGAATATGCTGTCTATAAATAAAAAAAACTTGACTGAACTGCAAGTGTTTACAAAACTTGTACTTACACCTAGAAGAATATGTTATCTATAAA
Organism: Euprymna scolopes; assembly: GCF_053919585.1. Classification (NCBI taxonomy): domain Eukaryota; kingdom Metazoa; phylum Mollusca; class Cephalopoda; order Sepiida; family Sepiolidae; genus Euprymna; species Euprymna scolopes. The sequence continues at coordinate 116,437,499 of NC_136527.1, forward strand.
TAAAAACAACCTGACTGAACAGCAAGTCTTAAAAAATTTTTACTTACACCTAGAGGAAGATGTTGTCTATAAATAAAAAAAAACTTGACTGAACAGCAAGTCTTAAAAAACTTTTACTTACACCTAGAAGAATATGTTGTCTATAAATAAAAAAACTTGACTGAACAATAAGTCTTAAAAAATTTTTACTTACACCTAGAAGAATATGTTGTCTATAAATAAAAACTACTTGACTGAACAGCAAGTCTTAAAAAACTTTTACTTACACCTAGAAGAATATGTTGTCTATAAATAAAAAAAACTTGACTGAACAGCAAGTCTTAAAAAACTTTAGTTACACCTAGAAGAACATGTTGTCTATAAATAAAAAAAACTTGACTGAACAGCAAGTTTTAAATAACTTTTACTTACACCTAGAAGAATATGTTGTCTATAAATAACAACAACTTGACTGAACAATAAGTCTTAAAAAACTTTTACTTACACCTAGAAGAATATGTTGTCTATAAATAAAAAAAAACGTGACTGAACAGCAAGTCTTAAAAAACTTTTACTTACACCTAGAAAAATATGTTGTCTATAAATAAAAAAAACTTGACTGAACAGCAAGTCTTAAAAAACTTGTACTTACACCTAGAAGAATATGGTGTCTATAAATAAAAACAACTTGACTGAACAGCAAGTCTTAAAAAACTTGTACTTACACCTAGAAGAATATGTTGTCTATAAATAAAAAAACTTGACTGAACAGCAAGTCTTAAAAAACTTGTACTTACACCTAGAAGAATATGTTGTCTATAAATAAAAAAAACTTGTCTGAACAGCAAGTCTTAAAAAACTTGTACTTACACCTAGAAGAATATGTTGTCTATAAATAAAAAAAACTTCACTGAAAAGCAAGTGTTAACAAAACTTATACTTACACCTAGAAGAATATGTTGTCTATAAATAAAAAAAACTTGACAGAACAGCAAGTCTTAAAAAACTTGTACTTACACCTAGAAGAATATGTTGTCTATAAATAAAAAAACTTGACTGAACAGCAAGTCTTAAAAAACTTGTACTTACACCTAGAAGAATATGTTGTCTATAAATAAAAAAAACTTGACTGAACAGCAAGTCTTAAAAAACTTTTACTTACACCTAGAAGAATATGTTGTCTATAAATAAAAAAAACTTGACTGAACAGAAAGTCTTAAAAAACTTTTACTTACACCTAGAAGAATATGTTGTCTATAAATAAAAAAAACTTGACTGAACAGCAAGTCTTAAAAAACTTTTACTTACACCTAGAAGAATATGTTGTCTATAAATAAAAAAAACTTGACTGAACAGAAAGTCTTAAAAAACTTTTACTTACACCTAGAAGAATATGTTGTCTATAAATAAAAAAAACTTGACTGAACAGCAAGTCTTAACAAACTTTTACTTACACCTAGAAGAATATGTTGTCTATAAATAAAAAAAACTTGACTGAACAGAAAGTCTTAAAAAACATTTACTTAAACCTAGAAGAATATGTTGTCTATAAATAAAAAAAACTTGACTGAACAATAAGTCTTTAAAAACTTTTACTTACACCTAGAAGAATATGTTGTCTATAAATAAAAAAAACTTGACTGAACAGAAAGTCTTAAAAAACTTTTACTTACACCTAGAAGAATATGTTGTCTATAAATAAAAAAAACTTGACTGAACAGCAAGTCTTAAAAAACTTGTACTTACACCTAGAAGAATATGTTGTCTATAAATAAAAAAAACTTCACTGAAAAGCAAGTGTTAACAAAACTTATACTTACACCTAGAAGAATATGTTGTCTATAAATAAAAAAAACTTGACTGAACAGCAAGTCTTAAAAAAGTTGTACTTACACCTAGAAGAATATGTTGTCTATAAATAAAAAAACTTGACTGAACAGCAAGTCTTAAAAAACTTGTACTTACACCTAGAAGAATATGTTGTCTATAAATAAAAAAAACTTGACTGAACAGCAAGTCTTAAAAAACTTTTACTTACACCTAGAAGAATATGTTGTCTATAAATAAAAAAAACTTGACTGAACAGCAAGTCTTAAAAAACTTTTACTTACACCTAGAAGAATTTGTTGTCTATAAATAAAAAAAACTTGACTGAACAGAAAGTCTTAAAATACTTTTACTTACACCTAGAAGAATATGTTGTCTATAAATAAAAAAAACTTGACTGAACAATAAGTCTTAAAAAACTTTTACTTACACCTAGAAGAATATGTTGTCTATAAATAAAAAAAACTTGACTGAACAGAAAGTCTTAAAAAACTTTTACTTACACCTAGAAGAATATGTTGTCTATAAATAAAAAAAACTTGACTGAACAGCAAGTCTTAAAAAACTTTTACTTACACCTAGAAGAATATGTTGTCTGTAAAAAAAAAAACTTGACTGAACAGCAAGTCTTAAAAAACTTTTACTTACACCTAGAAGAATATGTTGTCTGTAAATAAAAAAACTTGACTGAACAGCAAGTCTTAAAAAACTTGTACTTACACCTAGAAGAATATGTTGTCTATAAATAAAAAAACTTGACTTAACAGCAAGTCTTAAAAAACTTTTATTTACACCTAGAAGAATATGTTGTCTATAAATAAAAAAAACTTGACTGAACAGCAAGTCTTAAAAAACTTTTACTTACACCTAGAAGAATATGTTGTCTATAAATAAAAAAACTTGACTGAACAGCAAGTCTTAAAAAACTTTTATTTACACATAGAAGAATATGTTGTCTATAAATAAAAAAACTTGACTGAACAGCAAGTCTTAAAAAACTTGTATTTACACCTAGAAGAATATGTTGTCTATAAATAAAAAAACTTGACTGAACAGCAAGTCTTAAAAAACTTGTACTTACACCTAGAAGAATATGTTGTCTATAAATAAAAAAAACTTGACTGAACAGAAAGTCTTAAAAAACTTGTACTTACACCTAGAAGAATATGTTGTCTATAAATAAAAAAAACTTGACTGAACAGCAAGTCTTAAAAAACTTTTATTTACACCTAGAAGAATATGTTGTCTATAAATAAAAAAACTTGACTGAACAGCAAGTCTTAAAAAACTTTTACTTACACCTAGAAGAATATGTTGTCTATAAATAACAACAACTTGACTGAACAGCAAGTCTTAAAAAACTTTTACTTACACCTAGAAGAATATGTTGTCTATAAATAAAAAAAACTTGACTGAACAGCAATTCTTAAAAAACTTGTACTGACACCTAGAAGAATATGCTGTCTATAAATAAAAAAGACTTGACTGAACAGCAAGTCTTAAAAAACTTGTACTTACACCTAGAAGAATATGCTGTCTATAAATAAAAACAACCTGACTGAACAGCAAGTCTTAACAAACTTTTACTTACACCTAGAAGAATATGTTGTCTATAAATAAAAAAAACTTGACTGAACAGCAAGTCTTAAAAAACTTTTATTTACACCTAGAAGAATATGTTGTCCATAAATAAAAAAACTTGACTGAACAGCAAGTCTTAAAAAACTTTTATTTACACATAGAAGAATATGTTGTCTATAAATAAAAACCACTTGACTGAACAGCAAGTCTTAAAAAACTTTTATTTACACCTAGAAGAATATGTTGTCCATAAATAAAAAAAACTTGACTGAACAGCAAGTCTCAAAAAACTTTTATTTACACATAGAAGAATATGTTGTCTATAAATAAAAAAACTTGACTGAACAGCAAGTCTTAAAAAACATTTACTTACACCTAGAAGAATATGTTGTCTATAAATAAAAAAAACTTGACTGAACAGCAAGTCTTAAAAAACTTTTATTTACACATAGAAGAATATGTTGTCTATAAATAAAAAAACTTGACTGAACAGCAAGTCTTAAAAAACTTTTACTTACACCTAGAAGAATATGTTGTCTATAAATAAAAAAAACTTGACTGAACAGCAAGTCTTAAAAAACTTTTACTTACACCTAGAAGAATATGTTGTCTATAAATAAAAAAACTTGACTGAACAGCAAGTCTTAAAAAACTTTTATTTACACCTAGAAGAATATGTTGTCTATAAATAAAAAAAACTTGACTGAACAGCAAGTCTTAAAAAACTTTTACTTACACCTAGAAGAATATGTTGTCTATAAATAAAAAAAACTTGACTGAACAGCAAGTCTTAAAAAACTTATACTTACACCTAGAAGAATATGTTGTCTATAAATAAAAAAAACTTGACTGAACAGCAAGTCTTAAAAAACTTTTACTTACACCTAGAAGAATATGTTGTCTATAAATAAAAAAACTTGACTGAACAGCAAGTCTTAAAAAACTTTTACTTACACCTAGAAGAATATGTTGTCTGTAAATAAAAAAACTTTACTGAACAGCAAGTCTTAAAAAACTTTTACTTACACCTAGAAGAATATGTTGTCTGTAAATAAAAAAACTTGACTGAACAGCAAGTCTTAAAAAACTTGTACTTACACCTAGAAGAATATGTTGTCTATAAATAAAAAAACTTGACTGAACAGCAAGTCTTAAAAAACTTTTATTTACACCTAGAAGAATATGTTGTCTATAAATAAAAAAAACTTGACTGAACAGCAAGTCTTAAAAAACTTTTACTTACACCTAGAAGAATATGTTGTCTATAAATAAAAAAACTTGACTGAACAGCAAGTCTTAAAAAACTTTTATTTACACATAGAAGAATATGTTGTCTATAAATAAAAAAACTTGACTAAACAGCAAGTCTTAAAAAACTATTACTTACACCTAGAAGAATATGTAGTCTATAAATAAAAAAAAACTTGACTGAACAGCAAGTGTTAAAAACACTTGTACTTACACCTAGAAGAATATGTTGTCTATAAATAAAAAAAACTTGACTGAACAGCAAGTCTTAAAAAACTTGTATTTACACCTAGAAGAATATGTTGTCTATAAATAAAAAAAACTTGACTGAACAGCAAGTCTTAAAAAACTTTTATTTACACCTAGAAGAATATGTTGTCTATAAATAAAAAAACTTGACTGAACAGCAAGTCTTAAAAAACTTTACTTACACCTAGAAGAATATGTTGTCTATAAATAAAAAAAACTTGACTTAACAGCAAGTCTTAAAAAACTTTTACTTACACCTAGAAGAATATGCTGTCTATAAATAAAAAAAACTTGACTGAACAGCAAGTCTTAAAAAACTTTTACTTACACCTAGAAGAATATGTTGTCTATAAATAAAAAAAACTTGACTGAACAGCAAGTCTTAAAAAACTTTTATTTACACCTAGAAGAATATGTTGTCCATAAATAAAAAAACTTGACTGAACAGCAAGTCTTAAAAAACTTTTATTTACACATAGAAGAATATGTTGTCTATAAATAAAAACCACTTGACTGAACAGCAAGTCTTAAAAAACTTTTATTTACACCTAGAAGAATATGTAGTCTATAAATAAAAAAAACTTGACTGAACAGCAAGTCTTAAAAAACTTTTATTTACACATAGAAGAATATGTTGTCTCTAAATAAAAAAACTTGACTGAACAGCAAGTCTTAAAAAACTTTTATTTACACCTAGAAGAATATGTTGTCCATAAATAAAAAAAACTTGACTGAACAGCAAGTCTTAAAAAACTTTTATTTACACATAGAAGAATATGTTGTCTATAAATAAAAAAACTTGACTGAACAGCAAGTCTTAAAAAACTTTTACTTACACCTAGAAGAATATGTTGTCTATAAATGAAAAAAACTTGACTGAACAGCAAGTCTTAAAAAACTTTTATTTACACATAGAAGAATATGTTGTCTATAAATAAAAAAACTTGACTGAACAGCAAGTCTTAAAAAACTTTTACTTACACCTAGAAGAATATGTTGTCTATAAATAAAAAAAACTTGACTGAACAGCAAGTCTTAAAAAACTTTTACTTACACCTAGAAGAATATGTTGTCTATAAATAAAAAAACTTGACTGAACAGCAAGTCTTAAAAAACTTTTATTTACACCTAGAAGAATATGTTGTCTATAAATAAAAAAAACTTGACTGAACAGCAAGTCTTAAAAAACTTTTACTTACACCTAAAAGAATATGTTGTCTATAAATAAAAAAAACTTGACTGAACAGCAAGTCTTAAAAAACTTATACTTACACCTAGAAGAATATGTTGTCTAAAAATAAAAAAAACTTGACTGAACAGCAAGTCTTAAAAAACTTTTACTTACACCTAGAAGAATATGTTGTCTATAAATAAAAAAAACTTGACTGAACAGCAAGTCTTAAAAAACTTTTACTTACACCTAGAAGAATATGTTGTCTATAAATAAAAACCACTTGACTGAACAGCAAGTCTTAAAAAACTTTTATTTACACCTAGAAGAATATGTAGTCTATAAATAAAAAAAACTTGACTGAACAGCAAGTCTTAAAAAACTTTTATTTACACATAGAAGAATATGTTGTCTCTAAATAAAAAAACTTGACTGAACAGCAAGTCTTAAAACACTTTTATTTACACCTAGAAGAATATGTTGTCCATAAATAAAAAAAACTTGACTGAACAGCAAGTCTTAAAAAACTTTTACTTACACCTAGAAGAATATGTTGTCTGTAAATAAAAAAACTTGACTGAACAGCAACTCTTAAAAAACTTTTACTTACACCTAGAAGAATATGTTGTCTGTAAATAAAAAAACTTGACTGAACAGCAAGTCTTAAAAAACTTGTACTTACACCTAGAAGAATATGTTGTCTATGAATAAAAAAAACTTGACTGAACAGCAAGTCTTAAAAAACTTTTATTTACACATAGAAGAATATGTTGTCTATAAATAAAAAAACTTGACTGAACAGCAAGTCTTAAAAAACTTTTATTTACACCTAGAAGAATATGTTGTCTATAAATAAAAAAAACTTGACTGAACAGCAAGTCTTAAAAAACTTTTATTTACACATAGAAGAATATGTTGTCTATAAATATAAAAACTTGACTGAACAGCAAGTCTTAAAAAACTTTTATTTACACCTAGAAGAATATGTTGTCTCTAAATAAAAAAACTTGACTGAACAGCAAGTCTTAAAAAACTTTTATTTACACCTAGAAGAATGTTGTCCATAAATAAAAAAAACTTGACTGAACAGCAAGTCTTAAAAAACTTTTATTTACACATAGAAGAATATGTTGTCTATAAATATAAAAACTTGACTGAACAGCAAGTCTTAAAAAACTTTTACTTACACCTAGAAGAATATGTTGTCTATAAATAAAAAAAACTTGACTGAACAGCAAGTCTTAAAAAACTTTTACTTACACCTAGAAGAATATGTTGTCTATAAATAAAAAAACTTGACTGAACAGCAAGTCTTAAAAAACTTTTATTTACACCTAGAAGAATATGTTGTCCATAAATAAAAAAACTTGACTGAACAGCAAGTCTTAAAATACTTTTATTTACACCTAGAAGAATATGTTGTCTATAAATAAAAAAAACTTGACTGAACAGCAAGTCTTAAAAAACTTTTATTTACACATAGAAGAATATGTTGTCTATAAATAAAAAAGACTTGACTGACCAGCAAGTCTTAAAAAACTTTTACTTACACCTAGAAGAATATGTTGTCTATAAATAAAAAAAACTTGACTGAACAGCAAGTCTTAAAAAACTTTTACTTACACCTAGAAGAATATTTTGTCTATAAATAAAAAAAACTTGACTGAACAGCAAGTCTTAAAAAACTTTTACTTACACCTAGAAGAATATGTTGTCTATAAATAAAAAAACTTGACTGAACAGCAAGTCTTAAAAAACTTTTATTTACACCTAGAAGAATATGTTGTCCATAAATAAAAAAACTTGACTGAACAGCAAGTCTTAAAATACTTTTATTTACACCTAGAAGAATATGTTGTCTATAAATAAAAAAAACTTGACTGAACAGCAAGTCTTAAAAAACTTTTATTTACACATAGAAGAATATGTTGTCTATAAATAAAAAAGACTTGACTGACCAGCAAGTCTTAAAAAACTTTTACTTACACCTAGAAGAATATGTTGTCTATAAATAAAAAAACTTGACTGAACAGCAAGTCTTAAAATACTTTTATTTACACCTAGAAGAATATGTTGTCTATAAATAAAAAAAACTTGACTGAACAGCAAGTCTTAAAAAACTTTTACTTACACCTAGAAGAATATGTTGTCTATAAATAAAAAAAACTTGACTGAACAGCAAGTCTTAAAAAACTTATACTTACACCTAGAAGAATATGTTGTCTATAAATAAAAACAACTAGACTGAACAGCAAGTCTTAAAAAACTTGTACTTACACCTAGAAGAATATGTTGTCTATAAATAAAAACAACCTGACTGAACAGCAAGTCTTAAAAAACTTGTACTTACACCTAGAAGAATATGTTGTCTATAAATAAAAACAACTTACTGAACAGCAAGTCTTAAAAAACATTTACTTACACCTAGAAGAATATGTTGTCTATAAATAAAAACAACCTGACTGAACAGCAAGTCTTAAAAAACTTGTACTTACACCTAGAAGAATATGTTGTCTATAAATAAAAACAACCTGACTGAACAGCAAGTCTTAAAAAACTGTTACTTACACCTAGAAGAATATGTTGTCTATAAATAAAAACAACCTGACTGAACAGCAAGTCTTAAAAAACTTGTACTTACACCTAGAAGAATATGTTGTCTATAAATAAAAACAACCTGACTGAACAGCAAGTCTTAAAAAACTTTTACTTACACCTAGAAGAATATGCTGTCTATAAACAAAAACAACCTGACTGAACAGCAAGTCTTAAAAAACTTGTACTTACACCTAGAAGAATATGTTGTCTATAAATAAAAACAACCTGACTGAACAGCAAGTCTTAAAAAACTTGTACTTACACCTAGAAGAATATGTTGTCTATAAATAAAAACCACTTGACTGAACAGCAAGTCTTAAAAAACTTGTACTTACACCTAGAAGAATATGTTGTCTATAAACAAAAACAACTTGACTGAACAGCAAGTCTTAAAAAACTTGTACTTACACCTAGAAGAATATGTTGTCTATAAATAAAAACAACCTGACTGAACAGCAAGTCATAAAAAACTTGTACTTACACCTAGAAGAATATGTTGTCTATAAATAAAAACAACCTGACTGAACAGCAAGTCTTAAAAAACTTGTACTTGCACCTAGAAGAATATGTTTTCTATAAATAAAAACAACCTGACTGAACAGCAAGTCTTAAAAAACTTTTACTTACACCTAGAAGAATATGTTGTCTATAAATAAAAAAAACTTGACTGAACAGCAAGTCTAAAAAAACTTTTACTTACACCTAGAAGAATATGTTGTCTATAAATAAAAAAACTTGACTGAACAGCAAGTCTTAAAAAACTTTTATTTACACCTAGAAGAATATGTTGTCCATAAATAAACAAACTAGACTGAACAGCAAGTCTTAAAATACTTTTATTTACACCTAGAAGAATATGTTGTCTATAAATAAAAAAAACTTGACTGAACAGCAAGTCTTAAAAAACTTTTATTTACACATAGAAGAATATGTTGTCTATAAATAACAAAGACTTGACTGACCAGCAAGTCTTAAAAAACTTTTACTTACACCTAGAAGAATATGTTGTCTATAAATAAAAAAACTTGACTGAACAGCAAGTCTTAAAATACTTTTATTTACACCTAGAAGAATATGTTGTCTATAAATAAAAAAAACTTGACTGAACAGCAAGTCTTAAAAAACTTTTACTTACACCTAGAAGAATATGTTGTCTATAAATAAAAAAAACTTGACTGAACAGCAAGTCTTAAAAAACTTATACTTACACCTAGAAGAATATGTTGTCTATAAATAAAAACAACTAGACTGAACAGCAAGTCTTAAAAAACTTGTACTTACACCTAGAAGAATATGTTGTCTATAAATAAAAACAACCTGACTGAACAGCAAGTCTTAAAAAACTTGTACTTACACCTAGAAGAATATGTTGTCTATAAATAAAAACAACTTACTGAACAGCAAGTCTTAAAAAACATTTACTTACACCTAGAAGAATATGTTGTCTATAAATAAAAACAACCTGACTGAACAGCAAGTCTTAAAAAACTTTTACTTACACCTAGAAGAATATGTTGTCTATAAATAAAAACAACCTGACTGAACAGCAAGTCTTAAAAAACTTTTACTTACACCTAGAAGAATATGTTGTCTATAAATAAAAACAACCTGACTGAACAGCAAGTCTTAAAAAACTTGTACTTACACCTAGAAGAATATGTTGTCTATAAATAAAAACAACCTGACTGAACAGCAAGTCTTAAAAAACTTTTACTTACACCTAGAAGAATATGTTGTCTGTAAATAAAAAAACTTGACTGAACAGCAACTCTTAAAAAACTTTTACTTACACCTAGAAGAATATGTTGTCTGTAAATAAAAAAACTTGACTGAACAGCAAGTCTTAAAAAACTTGTACTTACACCTAGAAGAATATGTTGTCTATAAATAAAAAAAACTTGACTGAACAGCAAGTCTTAAAAAACTTTTATTTACACATAGAAGAATATGTTGTCTATAAATAAAAAAACTTGACTGAACAGCAAGTCTTAAAAAACTTGTATTTACACCTAGAATAATATGTTGTCTATAAATAAAAAAAACTTGACTGAACAGCAAGTCTTAAAAAACTTTTATTTACACCTAGAAGAATATGTTGTCTATAAATAAAAACACTTGACTGAACAGCAAGTCTTAAAAAACTTTTACTTACACCTAGAAGAATATGTTGTCTATAAATAAAAAAACTTGACTGAACAGCAAGTCTTAAAAAACTTTTACTTACACCTAGAAGAATATGTTGTCTATAAATAAAAAAAACTTGACTGAACAGCAAGTCTTAAAAAACTTGTACTTACACCTAGAAGAATATGCTGTCTATAAATAAAAAAAACTTGACTGAACAGCAAGTCTTAAAAAACTTGTACTTACACCTAGAAGAATATGCTGTCTATAAATAAAAACAACCTGACTGAACAGCAAGTCTTAACAAACTTTTACTTACACCTAGAAGAATATGTTGTCTATAAATAAAAAAAACTTGACTGAACAGCAAGTCTTAAAAAACTTTTACTTACACCTAGAAGAATATGTTGTCTATAAATAAAAAAAACTTGACTTAACAGCAAGTCTTAAACAACTTTTATTTACACCTAGAAGAATATGTTGTCTATAAATAAAAAAACTTGACTGAACAGCAAGTCTTAAAAAACTTTTATTTACACCTAGAAGAATATGTTGTCTATAAATAAAAAAAACTTGACTGAACAGCAAGTCTTAAAAAACTTTTATTTACACATAGAAGAATATGTTGTCTATAAATATAAAAACTTGACTGAACAGCAAGTCTTAAAAAACTTTTATTTACACCTAGAAGAATATGTTGTCTCTAAATAAAAAAACTTGACTGAACAGCAAGTCTTAAAAAACTTTTATTTACACCTAGAAGAATGTTGTCCATAAATAAAAAAAAACTTGACTGAACAGCAAGTCTTAAAAAACTTTTATTTACACATAGAAAAATATGTTGTCTATAAATATAAAAACTTGACTGAACAGCAAGTCTTAAAAAACTTTTATTTACACATAGAAGAATATGTTGTCTATAAATAAAAACAACTAGACTGAACAGCAAGTCTTAAAAAACTTGTACTTACACCTAGAAGAATATGTTGTCTATAAATAAAAACAACCTGACTGAACAGCAAGTCTTAAAAAACTTGTACTTACACCTAGAAGAATATGTTGTCTATAAATAAAAACAACTTACTGAACAGCAAGTCTTAAAAAACATTTACTTACACCTAGAAGAATATGTTGTCTATAAATAAAAACAACCTGACTGAACAGCAAGTCTTAAAAAACTTGTACTTACACCTAAAAGAATATGTTGTCTATAAATAAAAACAACCTGACTGAACAGCAAGTCTTAAAAAACTGTTACTTACACCTAGAAGAATATGTTGTCTATAAATAAAAACAACCTGACTGAACAGCAAGTCTTAAAATAACTTGTACTTACACCTAGAAGAATATGTTGTCTATAAATAAAAACAACCTGACTGAACAGCAAGTCTTAAAAAACTTTTACTTACACCTAGAAGAATATGCTGTCTATAAACAAAAACAACCTGACTGAACAGCAAGTCTTAAAAAACTTGTACTTACACCTAGAAGAATATGTTGTCTATAAATAAAAACAACCTGACTGAACAGCAAGTCTTAAAAAACTTGTACTTACACCTAGAAGAATATGTTGTCTATAAATAAAAACCACTTGACTGAACAGCAAGTCTTAAAAAACTTGTACTTACACCTAGAAGAATATGTTGTCTATAAATAAAAACAACTTGACTGAACAGCAAGTCTTAAAAAACTTGTACTTACACCTAGAAGAATATGTTGTCTATAAATAAAAACAACCTGACTGAACAGCAAGTCATAAAAAACTTGTACTTACACCTAGAAGAATATGTTGTCTATAAATAAAAACAACCTGACTGAACAGCAAGTCTTAAAAAACTTGTACTTGCACCTAGAAGAATATGTTTTCTATAAATAAAAACAACCTGACTGAACAGCAAGTCTTAAAAAACTTTTACTTACACCTAGAAGAATATGTTGTCTATAAATAAAAAAAACTTGACTGAACAGCAAGTCTTAAAAAACTTTTACTTACACCTAGAAGAATATGTTGTCTATAAATAAAAACAACTAGACTGAACAGCAAGTCTTAAAAAACTTGTACTTACACCTAGAAGAATATGTTGTCTATAAATAAAAACAACCTGACTGAACAGCAAGTCTTAAAAAACTTGTACTTACACCTAGAAGAATATGTTGTCTATAAATAAAAACAACCTGACTGAACAGCAAGTCTTAAAAAACTTGTACTTACACCTAGAAGAATATGTTGTCTATAAATAAAAACAACCTGACTGAACAGCAAGTCTTAAAAAACTTGTACTTACACCTAGAAGAATATGCTGCCTATAAATAAAAACAACCTGACTGAACAGCAAGTCTTAAAAAACTTGTACTTACACCTAGAAGAATATGTTGTCTATAAATAAAAACAACCTGACTGAACAGCAAGTCTTAAAAAACTTGTACTTACACCTAGAAGAATATGTTGTCTATAAATAAAAAAAACTTGACTGAACAGCAAGTCTTAAAAAACTTTTATTTACACATAGAAGAATATGTTGTCTATAAATAAAAAAACTTGACTGAACAGCAAGTCTTAAAAAACTTGTATTTACACCTAGAATAATATGTTGTCTATAAATAAAAAAAACTTGACTGAACAGCAAGTCTTAAAAAACTTTTATTTACACCTAGAAGAATATGTTGTCTATAAATAAAAACACTTGACTGAACAGCAAGTCTTAAAAAACTTTTACTTACACCTAGAAGAATATGTTGTCTATAAATAAAAAAACTTGACTGAACAGCAAGTCTTAAAAAACTTTTACTTACACCTAGAAGAATATGTTGTCTATAAATAAAAAAAACTTGACTGAACAGCAAGTCTTAAAAAACTTGTACTTACACCTAGAAGAATATGCTGTCTATAAATAAAAAAAACTTGACTGAACAGCAAGTCTTAAAAAACTTGTACTTACACCTAGAAGAATATGCTGTCTATAAATAAAAACAACCTGACTGAACAGCAAGTCTTAACAAACTTTTACTTACACCTAGAAGAATATGTTGTCTATAAATAAAAAAAACTTGACTGAACAGCAAGTCTTAAAAAACTTTTACTTACACCTAGAAGAATATGTTGTCTATAAATAAAAAAAACTTGACTTAACAGCAAGTCTTAAACAACTTTTATTTACACCTAGAAGAATATGTTGTCTATAAATAAAAAAACTTGACTGAACAGCAAGTCTTAAAAAACTTTTATTTACACCTAGAAGAATGTTGTCCATAAATAAAAAAAAACTTGACTGAACAGCAAGTCTTAAAAAACTTTTATTTACACATAGAAAAATATGTTGTCTATAAATATAAAAACTTGACTGAACAGCAAGTCTTAAAAAACTTTTATTTACACATAGAAGAATATGTTGTCTATAAATAAAAACAACTAGACTGAACAGCAAGTCTTAAAAAACTTGTACTTACACCTAGAAGAATATGTTGTCTATAAATAAAAACAACCTGACTGAACAGCAAGTCTTAAAAAACTTGTACTTACACCTAGAAGAATATGTTGTCTATAAATAAAAACAACTTACTGAACAGCAAGTCTTAAAAAACATTTACTTACACCTAGAAGAATATGTTGTCTATAAATAAAAACAACCTGACTGAACAGCAAGTCTTAAAAAACTTGTACTTACACCTAAAAGAATATGTTGTCTATAAATAAAAACAACCTGACTGAACAGCAAGTCTTAAAAAACTGTTACTTACACCTAGAAGAATATGTTGTCTATAAATAAAAACAACCTGACTGAACAGCAAGTCTTAAAAAACTTGTACTTACACCTAGAAGAATATGTTGTCTATAAATAAAAACAACCTGACTGAACAGCAAGTCTTAAAAAACTTTTACTTACACCTAGAAGAATATGCTGTCTATAAACAAAAACAACCTGACTGAACAGCAAGTCTTAAAAAACTTGTACTTACACCTAGAAGAATATGTTGTCTATAAATAAAAACAACCTGACTGAACAGCAAGTCTTAAAAAACTTGTACTTACACCTAGAAGAATATGTTGTCTATAAATAAAAACCACTTGACTGAACAGCAAGTCTTAAAAAACTTGTACTTACACCTAGAAGAATATGTTGTCTATAAATAAAAACAACTTGACTGAACAGCAAGTCTTAAAAAACTTGTACTTACACCTAGAAGAATATGTTGTCTATAAATAAAAACAACCTGACTGAACAGCAAGTCATAAAAAACTTGTACTTACACCTAGAAGAATATGTTGTCTATAAATAAAAACAACCTGACTGAACAGCAAGTCTTAAAAAACTTGTACTTGCACCTAGAAGAATATGTTTTCTATAAATAAAAACAACCTGACTGAACAGCAAGTCTTAAAAAACTTTTACTTACACCTAGAAGAATATGTTGTCTATAAATAAAAAAAACTTGACTGAACAGCAAGTCTTAAAAAACTTTTACTTACACCTAGAAGAATATGTTGTCTATAAATAAAAACAACTAGACTGAACAGCAAGTCTTAAAAAACTTGTACTTACACCTAGAAGAATATGTTGTCTATAAATAAAAACAACCTGACTGAACAGCAAGTCTTAAAAAACTTGTACTTACACCTAGAAGAATATGTTGTCTATAAATAAAAACAACCTGACTGAACAGCAAGTCTTAAAAAACTTGTACTTACACCTAGAAGAATATGTTGTCTATAAATAAAAACAACCTGACTGAACAGCAAGTCTTAAAAAACTTGTACTTACACCTAGAAGAATATGCTGCCTATAAATAAAAACAACCTGACTGAACAGCAAGTCTTAAAAAACTTGTACTTACACCTAGAAGAATATGTTGTCTATAAATAAAAACAACCTGACTGAACAGCAAGTCTTAAAAAACTTGTACTTACACCTAGAAGAATATGTTGTCTATAAATAAAAACAACCTGACTGAACAGCAAGTCTTAAAAAACTTGTACTTACACCTAGAAGAATATGTTGTCTATAAATAAAAACAACCTGACTAAACAGCAAGTCTTAAAAAACTTGTACTTACACCTAGAAGAATATGTTATCTATAAATAAAAACAACCTGACTGAACAGCAAGTCTTAAAAAACTTGTACTTACACCTAGAAGAATATGTTGTCTACAAATAAAAACAACCTGACTGAACAGCAAGTCTTAAAAAACTTGTACTTACACCTAGAAGAATATGTTATCTATAAATAAAAACAACCTGACTGAACAGCAAGTCTTAAAAAACTTGTACTTACACCTAGAAGAATATGTTGTCTATAAATAAAAACAACCTGACTGAACAGCAAGTCTTAAAAAACTTGTACTTACGACTAGAAGAATATGCTGTCTATAAATAAAAACAACCTGACTGAACAGCAAGTCTTAAAAAACTTGTACTTACACCTAGAAGAATATGTTGTCAATAAAAAAAAACAACCTGACTGAACAGCAAGTCTTAAAAAACTTGTACTTACACCTAGAAGAATATGCTGTCTATAAATAAAAACAACCTGATTGAACAGCAAGTCTTAAAAAACTTGTACTTACACCTAGAAGAATATGTTGTCTATAAATAAAAACAACCTGACTGAACAGCAAGTCTTAAAAAACTTGTACTTACACCTAAAAGAATATGTTGTCTATAAATAAAAACAACCTGACTGAACAGCAAGTCTTAAAAAACTTTTACTTACACCTAGAAGAATATGTTGTCTATAAATAAAAACAACCTGACTGAACAGCAAGTCTTAAAAAACTTGTACTTACACCTAGAAGAATATGTTGTCTATAAATAAAAACAACCTTACTGAACAGCAAGTCTTAAAAAACTTGTACTTACACCTAGAAGAATATGTTGTCTATAAATAAAAACAACCTGACTGAACAGCAAGTCTTAAAAAACTTTTACTTACACCTAGAAGAATATGCTGTCTATAAATAAAAACAACCTGACTGAAAAGCAAGTCTTAAAAAACTTGTACTTACACCTAGAAGAATATGTTGTCTATAAATAAAAACAACCTGACTGAACAGCAAGTCTTAAAAAACTTGTACTTACACCTAGAAGAATATGTTGTCTATAAATAAAAACAACCTGACTGAACAGCAAGTCTTAAAAAACTTTTACTTACACCTAGAAGAATATGCTGTCTATAAACAAAAACAACCTGACTGAACAGCAAGTCTTAAAAAACTTGTACTTACACCTAGAAGAATATGTTGTCTATAAATAAAAACAACCTGACTGAACAGCAAGTCTTAAAAAACTTTTACTTACACCTAGAAGAATATGTTGTCTATAAATAAAAACCACTTGACTGAACAGCAAGTCTTAAAAAACTTGTACTTACACCTAGAAGAATATGTTGTCTATAAATAAAAACAACTTGACTGAACAGCAAGTCTTAAAAAACTTGTACTTACACCTAGAAGAATATGTTGTCTATAAATAAAAACAACCTGACTGAACAGCAAGTCTTAAAAAACTTGTACACACACCTAGAAGAATATGTTGTCTATAAATAAAAACAACCTGACTGAACAGCAAGTCTTAAAAAACTTGTACTTGCACCTAGAAGAATATGTTTTCTATAAATAAAAACAACCTGACTGAACAGCAAGTCTTAAAAAACTTTTACTTACACCTAGAAGAATATGTTGTCTATAAATAAAAAAAACTTGACTGAACAGCAAGTCTTAAAAAACTTTTACTTACACCGAGAAGAATATGTTGTCTATAAATAAAAACAACTAGACTGAACAGCAAGTCTTAAAAAACTTGTACTTACACCTAGAAGAATATGTTGTCTATAAATAAAAACAACCTGACTGAACAGCAAGTCTTAAAAAACTTGTACTTACACCTAGAAGAATATGTTGTCTATAAATAAAAACAACCTTACTGAACAGCAAGTCTTAAAAAACTTGTACTTACACCTAGAAGAATATGTTGTCTATAAATAAAAACAACCTGACTGAACAGCAAGTCTAAAAAAACTTTTACTTACACCTAGAAGAATATGCTGTCTATAAATAAAAACAACCTGACTGAAAAGCAAGTCTTAAAAAACTTGTACTTACACCTAGAAGAATATGTTGTCTATAAATAAAAACAACCTGACTGAACAGCAAGTCTTAAAAAACTTGTACTTACACCTAGAAGAATATGTTGTCTATAAATAAAAACAACCTGACTGAACAGCAAGTCTTAAAAAACTTTTACTTACACCTAGAAGAATATGTTGTCTATAAATAAAAACCACTTGACTGAACAGCAAGTCTTAAAAAACTTGTACTTACACCTAGAAGAATATGTTGTCTATAAATAAAAACAACTTGACTGAACAGCAAGTCTTAAAAAACTTTTACTTACACCTAGAAGAATATGTTGTCTATAAATAAAAACCACTTGACTGAACAGCAAGTCTTAAAAAACTTGTACTTACACCTAGAAGAATATGTTGTCTATAAATAAAAAAAACTTGACTGAACAGCAAGTCTTAAAAAACTTGTACTTACACCTAGAAGAATATGTTGTCTATAAATAAAAACAACCTGACTGAACAGCAAGTCTTAAAAAACTTGTACTTACACCTAGAAGAATATGTTGTCTATAAATAAAAACAACCTGACTGAACAGCAAGTCTTAAAAAACTTGTACTTACACCTAGAAGAATATGTTGTCTATAAATAAAAACAACTTACTGAACAGCAAGTCTTAAAAAACATTTACTTACACCTAGAAGAATATGTTGTCTATAAATAAAAACAACCTGACTGAACAGCAAGTCTTAAAAAACTTGTACTTACACCTAAAAGAATATGTTGTCTATAAATAAAAACAACCTGACTGAACAGCAAGTCTTAAAAAACTGTTACTTACACCTAGAAGAATATGTTGTCTATAAATAAAAACAACCTGACTGAACAGCAAGTCTTAAAAAACTTGTACTTACACCTAGAAGAATATGTTGTCTATAAATAAAAACAACCTGACTGAACAGCAAGTCTTAAAAAACTTTTACTTACACCTAGAAGAATATGCTGTCTATAAACAAAAACAACCTGACTGAACAGCAAGTCTTAAAAAACTTGTACTTACACCTAGAAGAATATGTTGTCTATAAATAAAAACAACCTGACTGAACAGCAAGTCTTAAAAAACTTGTACTTACACCTAGAAGAATATGTTGTCTATAAATAAAAACCACTTGACTGAACAGCAAGTCTTAAAAAACTTGTACTTACACCTAGAAGAATATGTTGTCTATAAATAAAAACAACTTGACTGAACAGCAAGTCTTAAAAAACTTGTACTTACACCTAGAAGAATATGTTGTCTATAAATAAAAACAACCTGACTGAACAGCAAGTCATAAAAAACTTGTACTTACACCTAGAAGAATATGTTGTCTATAAATAAAAACAACCTGACTGAACAGCAAGTCTTAAAAAACTTGTACTTGCACCTAGAAGAATATGTTTTCTATAAATAAAAACAACCTGACTGAACAGCAAGTCTTAAAAAACTTTTACTTACACCTAGAAGAATATGTTGTCTATAAATAAAAAAAACTTGACTGAACAGCAAGTCTTAAAAAACTTTTACTTACACCTAGAAGAATATGTTGTCTATAAATAAAAACAACTAGACTGAACAGCAAGTCTTAAAAAACTTGTACTTACACCTAGAAGAATATGTTGTCTATAAATAAAAACAACCTGACTGAACAGCAAGTCTTAAAAAACTTGTACTTACACCTAGAAGAATATGTTGTCTATAAATAAAAACAACCTTACTGAACAGCAAGTCTTAAAAAACTTGTACTTACACCTAGAAGAATATGTTGTCTATAAATAAAAACAACCTGACTGAACAGCAAGTCTAAAAAAACTTTTACTTACACCTAGAAGAATATGCTGTCTATAAATAAAAACAACCTGACTGAAAAGCAAGTCTTAAAAAACTTGTACTTACACCTAGAAGAATATGTTGTCTATAAATAAAAACAACCTGACTGAACAGCAAGTCTTAAAAAACTTGTACTTACACCTAGAAGAATATGTTGTCTATAAATAAAAACAACCTGACTGAACAGCAAGTCTTAAAAAACTTTTACTTACACCTAGAAGAATATGTTGTCTATAAATAAAAACCACTTGACTGAACAGCAAGTCTTAAAAAACTTGTACTTACACCTAGAAGAATATGTTGTCTATAAATAAAAACAACTTGACTGAACAGCAAGTCTTAAAAAACTTTTACTTACACCTAGAAGAATATGTTGTCTATAAATAAAAACCACTTGACTGAACAGCAAGTCTTAAAAAACTTGTACTTACACCTAGAAGAATATGTTGTCTATAAATAAAAAAAACTTGACTGAACAGCAAGTCTTAAAAAACTTGTACTTACACCTAGAAGAATATGTTGTCTATAAATAAAAACAACCTGACTGAACAGCAAGTCTTAAAAAACTTGTACTTACACCTAGAAGAATATGTTGTCTATAAATAAAAACAACCTGACTGAACAGCAAGTCTTAAAAAACTTGTACTTACACCTAGAAGAATATGTTGTCTATAAATAAAAACAACTTACTGAACAGCAAGTCTTAAAAAACATTTACTTACACCTAGAAGAATATGTTGTCTATAAATAAAAACAACCTGACTGAACAGCAAGTCTTAAAAAACTTGTACTTACACCTAAAAGAATATGTTGTCTATAAATAAAAACAACCTGACTGAACAGCAACTCTTAAAAAACTGTTACTTACACCTAGAAGAATATGTTGTCTATAAATAAAAACAACCTGACTGAACAGCAAGTCTTAAAAAACTTGTACTTACACCTAGAAGAATATGTTGTCTATAAATAAAAACAACCTGACTGAACAGCAAGTCTTAAAAAACTTGTACTTACACCTAGAAGAATATGTTGTCTATAAATAAAAACAACCTGACTGAACAGCAAGTCTAAAAAAACTTTTACTTACACCTAGAAGAATATGCTGTCTATAAATAAAAACAACCTGACTGAAAAGCAAGTCTTAAAAAACTTGTACTTACACCTAGAAGAATATGTTGTCTATAAATAAAAACAACCTGACTGAACAGCAAGTCTTAAAAAACTTGTACTTACACCTAGAAGAATATGTTGTCTATAAATAAAAACAACCTGACTGAACAGCAAGTCTTAAAAAACTTTTACTTACACCTAGAAGAATATGTTGTCTATAAATAAAAACCACTTGACTGAACAGCAAGTCTTAAAAAACTTGTACTTACACCTAGAAGAATATGTTGTCTATAAATAAAAACAACTTGACTGAACAGCAAGTCTTAAAAAACTTTTACTTACACCTAGAAGAATATGTTGTCTATAAATAAAAACCACTTGACTGAACAGCAAGTCTTAAAAAACTTGTACTTACACCTAGAAGAATATGTTGTCTATAAATAAAAAAAACTTGACTGAACAGCAAGTCTTAAAAAACTTGTACTTACACCTAGAAGAATATGTTGTCTATAAATAAAAACAACCTGACTGAACAGCAAGTCTTAAAAAACTTGTACTTACACCTAGAAGAATATGTTGTCTATAAATAAAAACAACCTGACTGAACAGCAAGTCTTAAAAAACTTGTACTTACACCTAGAAGAATATGTTGTCTATAAATAAAAACAACTTACTGAACAGCAAGTCTTAAAAAACATTTACTTACACCTAGAAGAATATGTTGTCTATAAATAAAAACAACCTGACTGAACAGCAAGTCTTAAAAAACTTGTACTTACACCTAAAAGAATATGTTGTCTATAAATAAAAACAACCTGACTGAACAGCAACTCTTAAAAAACTGTTACTTACACCTAGAAGAATATGTTGTCTATAAATAAAAACAACCTGACTGAACAGCAAGTCTTAAAAAACTTGTACTTACACCTAGAAGAATATGTTGTCTATAAATAAAAACAACCTGACTGAACAGCAAGTCTTAAAAAACTTTTACTTACACCTAGAAGAATATGCTGTCTATAAACAAAAACAACCTGACTGAACAGCAAGTCTTAAAAAACTTGTACTTACACCTAGAAGAATATGTTGTCTATAAATAAAAACAACCTGACTGAACAGCAAGTCTTAAAAAACTTGTACTTACACCTAGAAGAATATGTTGTCTATAAATAAAAACCACTTGACTGAACAGCAAGTCTTAAAAAACTTGTACTTACACCTAGAAGAATATGTTGTCTATAAATAAAAACAACTTGACTGAACAGCAAGTCTTAAAAAACTTGTACTTACACCTAGAAGAATATGTTGTCTATAAATAAAAACAACCTGACTGAACAGCAAGTCATAAAAAACTTGTACTTACACCTAGAAGAATATGTTGTCTATAAATAAAAACAACCTGACTGAACAGCAAGTCTTAAAAAACTTGTACTTGCACCTAGAAGAATATGTTTTCTATAAATAAAAACAACCTGACTGAACAGCAAGTCTTAAAAAACTTTTACTTACACCTAGAAGAATATGTTGTCTATAAATAAAAAAAACTTGACTGAACAGCAAGTCTTAAAAAACTTTTACTTACACCTAGAAGAATATGTTGTCTATAAATAAAAACAACTAGACTGAACAGCAAGTCTTAAAAAACTTGTACTTACACCTAGAAGAATATGTTGTCTATAAATAAAAACAACCTGACTGAACAGCAAGTCTTAAAAAACTTGTACTTACACCTAGAAGAATATGTTGTCTATAAATAAAAACAACCTGACTGAACAGCAAGTCTTAAAAAACTTGTACTTACACCTAGAAGAATATGTTGTCTATAAATAAAAACAACCTGACTGAACAGCAAGTCTTAAAAAACTTGTACTTACACCTAGAAGAATATGCTGCCTATAAATAAAAACAACCTGACTGAACAGCAAGTCTTAAAAAACTTGTACTTACACCTAGAAGAATATGTTGTCTATAAATAAAAACAACCTGACTGAACAGCAAGTCTTAAAAAACTTGTACTTACACCTAGAAGAATATGTTGTCTATAAATAAAAACAACCTGACTGAACAGCAAGTCTTAAAAAACTTGTACTTACACCTAGAAGAATATGTTGTCTATAAATAAAAACAACCTGACTAAACAGCAAGTCTTAAAAAACTTGTACTTACACCTAGAAGAATATGTTATCTATAAATAAAAACAACCTGACTGAACAGCAAGTCTTAAAAAACTTGTACTTACACCTAGAAGAATATGTTGTTTACAAATAAAAACAACCTGACTGAACAGCAAGTCTTAAAAAACTTGTACTTACACCTAGAAGAATATGTTGTCTATAAATAAAAACAACCTGACTGAACAGCAAGTCTTAAAAAACTTGTACTTACACCTAGAAGAATATGTTGTCTATAAATAAAAACAACCTGACTGAACAGCAAGTCTTAAAAAACTTGTACTTACGACTAGAAGAATATGCTGTCTATAAATAAAAACAACCTGACTGAACAGCAAGTCTTAAAAAACTTGTACTTACACCTAGAAGAATATGTTGTCAATAAAAAAAAACAACCTGACTGAACAGCAAGTCTTAAAAAACTTGTACTTACACCTAGAAGAATATGCTGTCTATAAATAAAAACAACCTGATTGAACAGCAAGTCTTAAAAAACTTGTACTTACACCTAGAAGAATATGTTGTCTATAAATAAAAACAACCTGACTGAACAGCAAGTCTTAAAAAACTTGTACTTACACCTAAAAGAATATGTTGTCTATAAATAAAAACAACCTGACTGAACAGCAAGTCTTAAAAAACTTTTACTTACACCTAGAAGAATATGTTGTCTATAAATAAAAACAACCTGACTGAACAGCAAGTCTTAAAAAACTTGTACTTACACCTAGAAGAATATGTTGTCTATAAATAAAAACAACCTTACTGAACAGCAAGTCTTAAAAAACTTGTACTTACACCTAGAAGAATATGTTGTCTATAAATAAAAACAACCTGACTGAACAGCAAGTCTTAAAAAACTTTTACTTACACCTAGAAGAATATGCTGTCTATAAATAAAAACAACCTGACTGAAAAGCAAGTCTTAAAAAACTTGTACTTACACCTAGAAGAATATGTTGTCTATAAATAAAAACAACCTGACTGAACAGCAAGTCTTAAAAAACTTGTACTTACACCTAGAAGAATATGTTGTCTATAAATAAAAACAACCTGACTGAACAGCAAGTCTTAAAAAACTTTTACTTACACCTAGAAGAATATGCTGTCTATAAACAAAAACAACCTGACTGAACAGCAAGTCTTAAAAAACTTGTACTTACACCTAGAAGAATATGTTGTCTATAAATAAAAACAACCTGACTGAACAGCAAGTCTTAAAAAACTTTTACTTACACCTAGAAGAATATGTTGTCTATAAATAAAAACCACTTGACTGAACAGCAAGTCTTAAAAAACTTGTACTTACACCTAGAAGAATATGTTGTCTATAAATAAAAACAACTTGACTGAACAGCAAGTCTTAAAAAACTTGTACTTACACCTAGAAGAATATGTTGTCTATAAATAAAAACAACCTGACTGAACAGCAAGTCTTAAAAAACTTGTACTTACACCTAGAAGAATATGTTGTCTATAAATAAAAACAACCTGACTGAACAGCAAGTCTTAAAAAACTTGTACTTGCACCTAGAAGAATATGTTTTCTATAAATAAAAACAACCTGACTGAACAGCAAGTCTTAAAAAACTTTTACTTACACCTAGAAGAATATGTTGTCTATAAATAAAAAAAACTTGACTGAACAGCAAGTCTTAAAAAACTTTTACTTACACCGAGAAGAATATGTTGTCTATAAATAAAAACAACTAGACTGAACAGCAAGTCTTAAAAAACTTGTACTTACACCTAGAAGAATATGTTGTCTATAAATAAAAACAACCTGACTGAACAGCAAGTCTTAAAAAACTTGTACTTACACCTAGAAGAATATGTTGTCTATAAATAAAAACAACCTTACTGAACAGCAAGTCTTAAAAAACTTGTACTTACACCTAGGAGAATATGTTGTCTATAAATAAAAACAACCTGACTGAACAGCAAGTCTAAAAAAACTTTTACTTACACCTAGAAGAATATGCTGTCTATAAATAAAAACAACCTGACTGAAAAGCAAGTCTTAAAAAACTTGTACTTACACCTAGAAGAATATGTTGTCTATAAATAAAAACAACCTGACTGAACAGCAAGTCCTAAAAAACTTGTACTTACACCTAGAAGAATATGTTGTCTATAAATAAAAACAACCTGACTGAACAGCAAGTCTTAAAAAACTTTTACTTACACCTAGAAGAATATGTTGTCTATAAATAAAAACCACTTGACTGAACAGCAAGTCTTAAAAAACTTGTATTTACACCTAGAAGAATATGTTGTCTATAAATAAAAACAACTTGACTGAACAGCAAGTCTTAAAAAACTTTTACTTACACCTAGAAGAATATGTTGTCTATAAATAAAAACCACTTGACTGAACAGCAAGTCTTAAAAAACTTGTACTTACACCTAGAAGAATATGTTGTCTATAAATAAAAACAACTTGACTGAACAGCAAGTCTTAAAAAACTTGTACTTACACCTAGAAGAATATGTTGTCTATAAATAAAAACAACCTGACTGAACAGCAAGTCTTAAAAAACTTGTACTTACACCTAGAAGAATATGTTGTCTATAAATAAAAACAACCTGACTGAACAGCAAGTCTTAAAAAACTTGTACTTGCACCTAGAAGAATATGTTTTCTATAAATAAAAACAACCTGACTGAACAGCAAGTCTTAAAAAACTTTTACTTACACCTAGAAGAATATGTTGTCTATAAATAAAAAAAACTTGACTGAACAGCAAGTCTTAAAAAACTTTTACTTACACCGAGAAGAATATGTTGTCTATAAATAAAAACAACTAGACTGAACAGCAAGTCTTAAAAAACTTGTACTTACACCTAGAAGAATATGTTGTCTATAAATAAAAACAACCTGACTGAACACCAAGTCTTAAAAAACTTGTACTTACACCTAGAAGAATATGTTGTCTATAAATAAAAACAACTTACTGAACAGCAAGTCTTCAAAAACTTTTACTTACACCTAGAAGAATATGTTGTCTATAAATAAAAACAACCTGACTGAACAGCAAGTCTTAAAAAACTTTTACCTTCACCTAGAAGAATATGTTGTCTATAAATAAAAACAACCTGACTGAACAGCAAGTCTTAAAAAACTTTTACTTACACCTAGAAGAATATGTTGTCTATAAATAAAAACAACCTGACTGAACAGCAAGTCTTAAAAAACTTGTACTTACACCTAGAAGAATATGTTGTCTATAAATAAAAACAACCTGACTGAACAGCAAGTCTTAAAAAACTTTTACTTACACCTAGAAGAATATGCTGCTATAAACAAAAACAACCTGACTGAACAGCAAGTCTTAAAAACCTTGTACTTACACCTAGAAGAATATGTTGTCTATAAATAAAAACAACCTGACTGAACAGCAAGTCTTAAAAAACTTGTACTTACACCTAGAAGAATATGTTGTCTATAAATAAAAACCACTTGACTGAACAGCAAGTCTTAAAAAACTTGTACTTACACCTAGAAGAATATGTTGTCTATAAATAAAAACAACTTGACTGAACAGCAAGTCTTTAAAAACTTGTACTTACACCTAGAAGAATATGTTGTCTATAAATAAAAAAAACTTGACTGAACAGCAAGTCTTAAAAAACTTTTACTTACACCTAGAAGAATATGTTGTCTATAAATAAAAACAACTAGACTGAACAGCAAGTCTTAAAAAACTTGTACTTACACCTAGAAGAATATGTTGTCTATAAAAAAAAACAACCTGACTGAACAGCAAGTCTTAAAAAACTTGTACTTACACCTAGAAGAATATGTTGTCTATAAATAAAAACAACCCGACTGAACAGCAAGTCTTAAAAAACTTGTACTTACACCTAGAAGAATATGTTGTCTATAAATAAAAACAACCTGACTGAACAGCAAGTCTTAAAAAACTTGTACTTACACCTAGAAGAATATGCTGCCTATAAATAAAAACAA
Source organism: Euprymna scolopes (assembly GCF_053919585.1). NCBI lineage: Eukaryota > Metazoa > Mollusca > Cephalopoda > Sepiida > Sepiolidae > Euprymna > Euprymna scolopes. The sequence continues at coordinate 116,464,454 of NC_136527.1, forward strand.
CCTGACTGAACAGCAAGTCTTAAAAAACTTGTACTTACACCTAGAAGAATATGTTGTCTATAAATAAAAACAACCTGACTGAACAGCAAGTCTTAAAAAACTTGTACTTACACCTAGAAGAATATGTTGTCTATAAATAAAAACAACCTGACTGAACAGCAAGTCTTAAAAAACTTGTACTTACACCTAGAAGAATATGTTGTCTATAAATAAAAACAACTTGACTGAACAGCAAGTCTTAAAAAACTTGTACTTACACCTAGAAGAATATGTTATCTATAAATAAAAACAACCTGACTGAACAGCAAGTCTTAAAAAACTTGTACTTACACCTAGAAGAATATGTTGTCTACAAATAAAAACAACCTGACTGAACAGCAAGTCTTAAAAAACTTGTACTTACACCAAGAAGAATATGTTATCTATAAATAAAAACAACCTGACTGAACAGCAAGTCTTAAAAAACTTGTACTTACACCTAGAAGAATATGTTGTCTATAAATAAAAACAACCTGACTGAACAGCAAGTCTTAAAAAACTTGTACTTACACCTAGAAGAATATGCTGTCTATAAATAAAAACAACCTGACTGAACAGCAAGTCTTAAAAAACTTGTACTTACACCTAGAAGAATATGTTGTCTATAAAAAAAAACAACCTGACTGAACAGCAAGTCTTAAAAAACTTGTACTTACACCTAGAAGAATATGCTGTCTATAAATAAAAACAACCTGATTGAACAGCAAGTCTTAAAAAACTTGTACTTACACCTAGAAGAATATGTTGTCTATAAATAAAAACAACCTGACTGAACAGCAAGTCTTAAAAAACTTGTACTTACACCTAAAAGAATATGTTGTCTATAAATAAAAACAACCTGACTGAACAGCAAGTCTTAAAAAACTTTTACTTACACCTAGAAGAATATGTTGTCTATAAATAAAAACAACCTGACTGAACAGCAAGTCTTAAAAAACTTTTACTTACACCTAGAAGAATATGCTGTCTATAAAGAAAATCAACTTGACTGAACAGCAAGTCTTAAAAAACTTTTACTTACACCTAGAAGAATATGTTGTCTATAAATAAAAACAACCTGACTGAACAGCAAGTCTTAAAAAACTTGTACTTACACCTAGAAGAATATGTTGTCTATAAATAAAAACAACCTGACTGAACAGCAAGTCTTAAAAAACTTGTACTTACACCTAGAAGAATATGTTGTCTATAAATAAAAACAACCTGACTGAATAGCAAGTCTTAAAAAACTTGTACTTACACCTAGAAGAATATGTTGTCTACAAATAGAAACCACTTGACTGAACAGCAAGTCTTAAAAAACTTTTACTTACACCTAGAAGAATATGTTGTCCATAAATAAAAACAACCTGACTGAACAGCAAGTCTTAAAAAACTTGTACTTACACCTAGAAGAATATGTTGTCTATAAATAAAAACAACCTGACTGAACAGCAAGTCTTAAAAAACTTGTACTTACACCTAGAAGAATATGTTGTCTATAAATAAAAACAACCTGACTGAACAGCAAGTCTCAAAAAACTTTTACTTACACCTAGAAGAATATGTTGTCTATAAATAAAAACAACCTGACTGAACAGCAAGTCTTAAAAAACTTTTACTTACACCTAGAAGAATATGTTGTCTATAAATAAAAACAACTTACTGAACAGCAAGTCTTAAAAAACTTTTACTTACACCTAGAAGAATATGTTGTCTATAAATAAAAACAACCTGACTGAACAGCAAGTCTTAAAAAACTTTTACTTACACCTAGAAGAATATGTTGTCTATAAATAAAAACAACCTGACTGAACAGCAAGTCTTAAAAAACTTTTACTTACACCTAGAAGAATATGTTGTCTATAAATAAAAACAACCTGACTGAACAGCAAGTCTTAAAAATCTTTTACTTACACCTAGAAGAATATGTTGTCTATAAATAAAAACAACCTGACTTAACAGCAAGTCTTAAAAAACTTGTACTTACACCTAGAAGAATATGTTGTCTATAAATAAAAACAACCTTATTGAACAGCAAGTCTTAAAAAACTTGTACTTACACCTAGAAGAATATGTTGTCTATAAATAAAAACAACCTGACTGAACAGCAAGTCTTAAAAAACTTTTACTTACACCTAGAGGAATATGCTGTCTATAAATAAAAACAACCTGACTGAAAAGCAAGTCTTAAAAAACTTGTACTTACACCTAGAAGAATATGTTGTTTATAAATAAAAACAACCTGACTGAACAGCAAGTCTTAAAAAACTTGTACTTACACCTAGAAGAATATGTTGTCTATAAATAAAAACAACCTGACTGAACAGCAAGTCTTAAAAAACTTTTACTTACACCTAAAAGAATATGCTGTCTATAAATAAAAACAACCTGACTGAACAGCAAGTCTTAAAAAACTTGTACTTACACCTAGAAGAATATGTTGTCTATAAATAAAAACAACCTGACTGAACAGCAAGTCTTAAAAAACTTGTACTTACACCTAGAAGAATATGTTGTCTATAAATAAAAACCACTTGACTGAACAGCAAGTCTTAAAAAACTTGTACTTACACCTAGAAGAATATGTTGTCTATAAATAAAAAAAACTTGACTGACAGCAAGTCTTAAAAAACTTGTACTTACACCTAGAAGAATATGTTGTCTATAAATAAAAACAACCTGACTGAACAGCAAGTCTTAAAAAACTTGTACTTACACCTAGAAGAATATGTTGTCTATAAATAAAAACAACCTGACTGAACAGCAGATCTTAAAAAACTTGTACTTGCACCTAGAAGAATATGTTTTCTTTAAATAAAAACAACCTGACTGAACAGCAAGTCTTAAAAAACTTTACTTACACCTAGAAGAATATGTTGTCTATAAATAAAAACAACTTGACTGAACAGCAAGTCTTAAAAAACTTTTACTTACACCTAGAAGAATATGTTGTCTATAAATAAAAACAACCTGACTGAACAGCAAGTCTTAAAAAACTTGTACTTACACCTAGAAGAATATGTTGTCTATAAATAAAAACAACCTGACTGAACAGCAAGTCTTAAAAAACTTTTACTTACACCTAGAAGAATATGCTGTCTATAAACAAAAACAACCTGACTGAACAGCAAGTCTTAAAAAACTTGTACTTACACCTAGAAGAATATGTTGTCTATAAATAAAAACAACCTGACTGAACAGCAAGTCTTAAAAAACTTGTACTTACACCTAGAAGAATATGTTGTCTATAAATAAAAACCACTTGACTGAACAGCAAGTCTTAAAAAACTTGTACTTACACCTAGAAGAATATGTTGTCTATAAATAAAAACAACTTGACTGAACAGCAAGTCTTTAAAAACTTGTACTTACACCTAGAAGAATATGTTGTCTATAAATAAAAACAACCTGACTGAACAGCAAGTCTTAAAAAACTTGTACTTACACCTAGAAGAATATGTTGTCTATAAATAAAAACAACCTGACTGAACAGCAAGTCTTAAAAAACTTGTACTTGCACCTAGAAGAATATGTTGTCTATAAATAAAAACAACCTGACTGAACAGCAAGTCTTAAAAAACTTTTACTTACACCTAGAAGAATATGTTGTCTATAAATAAAAAAAACTTGACTGAACAGCAAGTCTTAAAAAACTTTTACTTACACCTAGAAGAATATGTTGTCTATAAATAAAAACAACTAGACTGAACAGCAAGTCTTAAAAAACTTGTACTTACACCTAGAAGAATATGCTGCCTATAAATAAAAACAACCTGACTGAACAGCAAGTCTTAAAAAACTTGTACTTACACCTAGAAGAATATGTTGTCTATAAATAAAAACAACCTGACTGAACAGCAAGTCTTAAAAAACTTGTACTTACACCTAGAAGAATATGTTGTCTACAAATAAAAACAACCTGACTGAACAGCAAGTCTTAAAAAACTTGTACTTACACCAAGAAGAATATGTTATCTATAAATAAAAACAACCTGACTGAACAGCAAGTCTTAAAAAACTTGTACTTACACCTAGAAGAATATGTTGTCTATAAATAAAAACAACCTGACTGAACGTCAAGTCTTAAAAAACTTGTACTTACACCTAGAAGAATATGCTGTCTATAAATAAAAACAACCTGACTGAACAGCAAGTCTTAAAAACTTGTACTTACACCTAGAAGAATATGCTGTCTATAAATAAAAACAACCTGATTGAACAGCAAGTCTTAAAAAACTTGTACTTACACCTAGAAGAATATGTTGTCTATAAATAAAAACAACCTGACTGAACAGCAAGTCTTAAAAAACTTGTACTTACACCTAAAAGAATATGTTGTCTATAAATAAAAACAACCTGACTGAACAGCAAGTCTTAAAAAACTTTTACTTACACCTAGAAGAATATGTTGTCTATAAATAAAAACAACCTGACTGAACAGCAAGTCTTAAAAAACTTTTACTTACACCTAGAAGAATATGCTGTCTATAAAGAAAATCAACTTGACTGAACAGCAAGTCTTAAAAAACTTTTACTTACACCTAGAAGAATATGTTGTCTATAAATAAAAACAACCTGACTGAACAGCAAGTCTTAAAAAACTTGTACTTACACCTAGAAGAATATGTTGTCTATAAATAAAAACAACCTGACTGAACAGCAAGTCTTAAAAAACTTTTACTTACACCTAGAAGAATATGTTGTCTATAAATAAAAACAACCTGACTGAACAGCAAGTCTTAAAAAACTTTTACTTACACCTAGAAGAATATGTTGTCTATAAATAAAAACAACCTGACTGAACAGCAAGTCTTAAAAATCTTTTACTTACACCTAGAAGAATATGTTGTCTATAAATAAAAACAACCTGACTTAACAGCAAGTCTTAAAAAACTTGTACTTACACCTAGAAGAATATGTTGTCTATAAATAAAAACAACCTTATTGAACAGCAAGTCTTAAAAAACTTGTACTTACACCTAGAAGAATATGTTGTCTATAAATAAAAACAACCTGACTGAACAGCAAGTCTTAAAAAACTTTTACTTACACCTAGAGGAATATGCTGTCTATAAATAAAAACAACCTGACTGAAAAGCAAGTCTTAAAAAACTTGTACTTACACCTAGAAGAATATGTTGTTTATAAATAAAAACAACCTGACTGAACAGCAAGTCTTAAAAAACTTGTACTTACACCTAGAAGAATATGTTGTCTATAAATAAAAACAACCTGACTGAACAGCAAGTCTTAAAAAACTTTTACTTACACCTAAAAAATATGCTGTCTATAAATAAAAACAACCTGACTGAACAGCAAGTCTTAAAAAACTTGTACTTACACCTAGAAGAATATGTTGTCTATAAATAAAAACAACCTGACTGAACAGCAAGTCTTAAAAAACTTGTACTTACACCTAGAAGAATATGTTGTCTATAAATAAAAACCACTTGACTGAACAGCAAGTCTTAAAAAACTTGTACTTACACCTAGAAGAATATGTTGTCTATAAATAAAAAAAACTTGACTGACAGCAAGTCTTAAAAAACTTGTACTTACACCTAGAAGAATATGTTGTCTATAAATAAAAACAACCTGACTGAACAGCAAGTCTTAAAAAACTTGTACTTACACCTAGAAGAATATGTTGTCTATAAATAAAAACAACCTGACTGAACAGCAGATCTTAAAAAACTTGTACTTGCACCTAAAAGAATATGTTTTCTTTAAATAAAAACAACCTGACTGAACAGCAAGTCTTAAAAAACTTTACTTACACCTAGAAGAATATGTTGTCTATAAATAAAAACAACTTGACTGAACAGCAAGTCTTAAAAAACTTTTACTTACACCTAGAAGAATATGTTGTCTATAAATAAAAACAACCTGACTGAACAGCAAGTCTTAAAAAACTTGTACTTACACCTAGAAGAATATGTTGTCTATAAATAAAAACAACCTGACTGAACAGCAAGTCTTAAAAAACTTGTACTTACACCTAGAAGAATATGTTGTCTATAAATAAAAACAACCTGACTGAACAGCAAGTCTTAAAAAACTTGTACTTACACCTAGAAGAATATGTTGTCTATAAATAAAAACAACCTGACTGAACAGCAAGTCTTAAATAACTTGTACTTACACCTAGAAGAATATGCTGTCTATAAATAAAAACAACCTGACTGAACAGCAAGTCTTAAAAAACTTGTACTTACACCTAGAAGAATATGTTGTCTATAAATAAAAACAACCTGACTGAACAGCAAGTCTTAAAAAACTTGTACTTACACCTAGAAGAATATGTTGTCTATAAATAAAAACAACCTGACTGAACAGCAAGTCTTAAAAAACTTGTACTTACACCTAGAAGAATATGTTATCTATAAATAAAAACAACCTGACTGAACAGCAAGTCTTAAAAAACTTGTACTTACACCTAGAAGAATATGTTGTCTATAAATAAAAACAACCTGACTGAACAGCAAGTCTTAAAAAACTTGTACTTACACCTAGAAGAATATGTTGTCTATAAATAAAAACAACCTGACTGAACAGCAAGTCTTAAAAAACTTGTACTTACACCTAGAAGAATATGTTATCTATAAATAAAAACAACCTGACTGAACAGCAAGTCTTAAAAAACTTGTACTTACACCTAGAAGAATATGTTGTCTATAAATAAAACAACCTGACTGAACAGCAAGTCTTAAAAAACTTGTACTTACACCTAGAAGAATATGTGATCTATAAATAAAAAAAACCTGACTGAACAGCAAGTCTTAAAAAACTTGTACTTACACCTAGAAGAATATGTTGTCTATAAATAAAAACTACCTGACTGAACAGCAAGTCTTAAAAAACTTGTACTTACACCTAGAAGAATATGTTATCTATAAATAAAAACAACCTGACTGAACAGCAAGTCTTAAAAAACTTGTACTTACACCTAGAAGAATATGTTGTCTATAAATAAAAACAACCTGACTGAACAGCAAGTCTTAAAAACTTGTACTTACACCTAGAAGAATATGCTGTCTATAAATAAAAACAACCTGACTGAACAGCAAGTCTTAAAAAACTTGTACTTACACCTAGAAGAATATGCTGTCTATAAAGAAAATCAACTTGACTGAACAGCAAGTCTTAAAAAACTTTTACTTACACCTAGAAGAATATGTTGTCTATAAATAAAAACAACCTGACTGAACAGCAAGTCTTAAAAAACTTGTACTTACACCTAGAAGAATATGTTGTCTATAAATAAAAACAACCTGACTGAACAGCAAGTCTTAAAAAACTTTTACTTACACCTAGAAGAATATGTTGTCTATAAATAAAAACAACCTGACTGAACAGCAAGTCTTAAAAAACTTTTACTTACACCTAGAAGAATATGTTGTCTATAAATAAAAACAACCTGACTGAACAGCAAGTCTTAAAAATCTTTTACTTACACGTAGAAGAATATGTTGTCTATAAATAAAAACAACCTGACTTAACAGCAAGTCTTAAAAAACTTGTACTTACACCTAGAAGAATATGTTGTCTATAAATAAAAACAACCTTATTGAACAGCAAGTCTTAAAAAACTTGTACTTACACCTAGAAGAATATGTTGTCTATAAATAAAAACAACCTGACTGAACAGCAAGTCTTAAAAAACTTTTACTTACACCTAGAGGAATATGCTGTCTATAAATAAAAACAACCTGACTGAAAAGCAAGTCTTAAAAAACTTGTACTTACACCTAGAAGAATATGTTGTTTATAAATAAAAACAACCTGACTGAACAGCAAGTCTTAAAAAACTTGTACTTACACCTAGAAGAATATGTTGTCTATAAATAAAAACAACCTGACTGAACAGCAAGTCTTAAAAAACTTTTACTTACACCTAAAAGAATATGCTGTCTATAAATAAAAACAACCTGACTGAACAGCAAGTCTTAAAAAACTTGTACTTACACCTAGAAGAATATGTTGTCTATAAATAAAAACAACCTGACTGAACAGCAAGTCTTAAAAAACTTGTACTTACACCTAGAAGAATATGTTGTCTATAAATAAAAACCACTTGACTGAACAGCAAGTCTTAAAAAACTTGTACTTACACCTAGAAGAATATGTTGTCTATAAATAAAAAAAACTTGACTGACAGCAAGTCTTAAAAAACTTGTACTTACACCTAGAAGAATATGTTGTCTATAAATAAAAACAACCTGACTGAACAGCAAGTCTTAAAAAACTTGTACTTACACCTAGAAGAATATGTTGTCTATAAATAAAAACAACCTGACTGAACAGCAGATCTTAAAAAACTTGTACTTGCACCTAGAAGAATATGTTTTCTTTAAATAAAAACAACCTGACTGAACAGCAAGTCTTAAAAAACTTTACTTACACCTAGAAGAATATGTTGTCTATAAATAAAAACAACTTGACTGAACAGCAAGTCTTAAAAAACTTTTACTTACACCTAGAAGAATATGTTGTCTATAAATAAAAACAACCTGACTGAACAGCAAGTCTTAAAAAACTTGTACTTACACCTAGAAGAATATGTTGTCTATAAATAAAAACAACCTGACTGAACAGCAAGTCTTAAAAAACTTGTACTTACACCTAGAAGAATATGTTGTCTATAAATAAAAACAACCTGACTGAACAGCAAGTCTTAAAAAACTTGTACTTACACCTAGAAGAATATGTTGTCTATAAATAAAAACAACCTGACTGAACAGCAAGTCTTAAATAACTTGTACTTACACCTAGAAGAATATGCTGTCTATAAATAAAAACAACCTGACTGAACAGCAAGTCTTAAAAAACTTGTACTTACACCTAGAAGAATATGTTGTCTATAAATAAAAACAACCTGACTGAACAGCAAGTCTTAAAAAACTTGTACTTACACCTAGAAGAATATGTTGTCTATAAATAAAAACAACCTGACTGAACAGCAAGTCTTAAAAAACTTGTACTTACACCTAGAAGAATATGTTATCTATAAATAAAAACAACCTGACTGAACAGCAAGTCTTAAAAAACTTGTACTTACACCTAGAAGAATATGTTGTCTATAAATAAAAACAACCTGACTGAACAGCAAGTCTTAAAAAACTTGTACTTACACCTAGAAGAATATGTGATCTATAAATAAAAAAAACCTGACTGAACAGCAAGTCTTAAAAAACTTGTACTTACACCTAGAAGAATATGTTGTCTATAAATAAAAACTACCTGACTGAACAGCAAGTCTTAAAAAACTTGTACTTACACCTAGAAGAATATGTTATCTATAAATAAAAACAACCTGACTGAACAGCAAGTCTTAAAAAACTTGTACTTACACCTAGAAGAATATGTTGTCTATAAATAAAAACACTCTGACTGAACAGCAAGTCTTAAAAACTTGTACTTACACCTAGAAGAATATGCTGTCTATAAATAAAAACAACCTGACTGAACAGCAAGTCTTAAAAAACTTGTACTTACACCTAGAAGAATATGTTGTCTATAAAAAAAAACAACCTGACTGAACAGCAAGTCTTAAAAAACTTGTACTTACACCTAGAAGAATATGCTGTCTATAAATAAAAACAACCTGACTGAACAGCAAGTCTTAAAAAACTTGTACTTACACCTAGAAGAATATGTTGTCTATAAATAAAAACAACCTGACTGAACAGCAAGTCTTAAAAAACTTGTACTTACACCTAGAATAATATGCTGTCTATAAATAAAAACAACCTGACTGAACAGCAAGTCTTAAAAAACTTGTACTTACACCTAGAAGAATATGCTGTCTATAAAAAAAAACAACCTGACTGAACAGCAAGTCTTAAAAAACTTGTACTTACACCTAGAAGAATATGTTGTCTATAAATAAAAACAACCTGACTGAACAGCAAGTCTTAAAAAACTTTTACTTACACCTAGAAGAATATGTTGTCTATAAATAAAAACAACCTGACTGAACAGCAAGTCTTAAAAAACTTGTACTTACACCTAGAAGAATATGTTGTCTATAAATAAAAACAACCTGACTGAACAGCAAGTCTTAAAAAACTTTTACTTACACCTAGAAGAATATGTTGTCTATAAATAAAAACAACCTGACTGAACAGCAAGTCTTAAAAAACTTTTAATTACACCTAGAAGAATATGTTGTCTATAAATAAAAACAACATGACTGAACAGCAAGTCTTAAAAAACTTGTACTTACACCTAGAAGAATATGTTGTCTATAAATAAAAACAACCTGACTGAACAGCAAGTCTTAAAAAACTATTACTTACACCTAGAAGAATATGCTGTCTATAAATAAAAACAACCTGACTGAAAAGCAAGTCTTAAAAAACTTGTACTTACACCTAGAAGAATATGTTGTCTATAAATAAAAACAACCTGACTGAACAGCAAGTCTTAAAACACTTGTACTTACACCTAGAAGAATATGTTGTCTATAAATAAAAACAACCTGACTGAACAGCAAGTCTTAAAAAACTTGTACTTACACCTAGAAGAATATGTTGTCTATAAATAAAAACAACCTGACTGAACAGCAAGTCTTAAAAAACTTGTACTTACACCTAGAAGAATATGTTGTCTATAAATAAAAACAACCTGACTGAACAGCAAGTCTTAAAAAACTTGTACTTACACCTAGAAGAATATGCTGTCTATAAATAAAAACAACCTGACTGAACAGCAAGTCTTAAAAAACTTGTACTTACACCTAGAAGAATATGTTGTCTATAAATAAAAACAACCTGACTGAACAGCAAGTCTTAAAAAACTTGTACTTACACCTAGAAGAATATGTTGTCTATAAATAAAAACAACCTGACTGAACAGCAAGTCTTAAAAAACTTGTACTTACACCTAGAAGAATATGTTATCTATAAATAAAACAACCTGACTGAACAGCAAGTCTTAAAAAACTTGTACTTACACCTAGAAGAATATGTTGTCTACAAATAAAAACAACCTGACTGAACAGCAAGTCTTAAAAAACTATTACTTACACCTAGAAGAATATGTTGTCTATAAATAAAAACAAACTGACTGAACAGCAAGTCTTAAAAAACTTTTACTTACACCTAGAAGAATATGTTGTCTATAAATAAAAACAACCTGACTGAACAGCAAGTCTTAAAAAACTTTTACTTACACCTAGAAGAATATGTTGTCTATAAATAAAAACAACCTTACTGAACAGCAAGTCTTAAAAAACTTGTACTTACACCTAGAAGAATATGTTTTCTATAAATAAAAACAACCTGACTGAACAGCAAGTCTTAAAAAACTTGTACTTACACCTAGAAGAATATGCTGTCTATAAATAAAACCAACCTGACTGAAAAGCAAGTCTTAAAAAACTTGTACTTACACCTAGAAGAATATGTTGTCTATAAATAAAAACAACCTGACTGAACAGCAAGTCTTAAAAAACTTGTACTTACACCTAGAAGAATATGTTGTCTATAAATAAAAACAACCTGACTGAACAGCAAGTCTTAAAAAACTTGTACTTACACCTAGAAGAATATGCTGTCTATAAATAAAAACAACCTGACTGAACAGCAAGTCTTAAAAAGCTTGTACTTACACCTAGAAGAATATGTTGTCTATAAATAAAAACAACCTGACTGAACAGCAAGTCTTAAAAAACTTGTACTTACACCTAGAAGAATATGTTGTCTATAAATAAAAACCAATTGACTGAACAGCAAGTCTTAAAAAACTTGTACTTACACCTAGAAGTATATGTTGTCTATAAATAAAAACAACTGGACTGAACAGCAAGTCTTAAAAAACTTGTACTTACACCTAGAAGAATATGTTGTCTATAAATAAAAACAACCTGACTGAACAGCAAGTCTTAAAAAACTTTTACTTACACCTAGAAGAATATGTTGTCTATAAATAAAAACAACCTGACTGAACAGCAAGTCTTAAAAAACTTGTACTTGCACCTAGAAGAATATGTTTTCTATAAATAAAAACAACCTGACTGAACAGCAAGTCTTAAAAAACTTTTACTTACACCTAGAAGAATATGTTGTCTATAAATAAAAACAACTTGACTGAACAGCAAGTCGTAAAAAACTTTTACTTACACCTAGAAGAATATGTTGTCTATAAATAAAAACAACTAGACTGAACAGCAAGTCTCAAAAAACTTGTACTTACACCAAGAAGAATATGTTGTCTATAAATAAAAACAACCTGACTGAACAGCAAGTCTTAAAAAACTTGTACTTACACCTAGAAGAATATGTTGTCTATAAATAAAAACAACCTGACTGAACAGCAAGTCTTAAAAAACTTGTACTTACACCTAGAAGAATATGTTGTCTATAAATAAAAACAACCTGACTGAACAGCAAGTCTTAAAAAACTTGTACTTACACCTAGAAGAATATGCTGTCTATAAATAAAAACAACCTGACTGAACAGCAAGTATTAAAAAACTTTAACTTACACCTAGAAGAATATGTTGTCTATAAATAAACACAACCTGACTGAACAGCAAGTCTTAAAAAACTTGTACTTACACCTAGAAGAATATGTTGTCTATAAATAAAAACAACCTGACTGAACAGCAAGTCTTAAAAAACTTGTACTTACACCTAGAAGAATATGTTATCTATAAATAAAAACAACCTGACTGAACAGCAAGTCTTAAAAAACTTGTACTTACACCTAGAAGAATATGTTGTCTATAAATAAAAACAACCTGACTGAACAGCAAGTCTTAAAAAACTTGTACTTACACCTAGAAGAATATGTTGTCTATAAATAAAAACAACCTGACTGAACAGCAAGTCTTAAAAAACTTGTACTTACACCTAGAAGAATATGTTATCTATAAATAAAAACAACCTGACTGAACAGCAAGTCTTAAAAAACTTGTACTTACACCTAGAAGAATATGTTGTCTATAAATAAAAACAACCTGACTGAACAGCAAGTCTTAAAAAACTTGTACTTACACCTAGAAGAATATGTTATCTATAAATAAAAACAACCTGACTGAACAGCAAGTCTTAAAAAACTTGTACTTACACCTAGAAGAATATGTTGTCTATAAATAAAAACAACCTGACTGAACAGCAAGTCTTAAAAAACTTGTACTTACACCTAGAAGAATATGTTGTCTATAAATAAAAACAACCTGACTGAACAGCAAGTCTTAAAAAACTTGTACTTACACCTAGAAGAATATGTTGTCTATAAATAAAAACAACCTGACTGAACAGCAAGTCTTAAAAAACTTGTACTTACACCTAGAAGAATATGTTATCTATAAATAAAAACAACCTGACTGAACAGCAAGTCTTAAAAAACTTGTACTTACACCTAGAAGAATATGTTGTCTATAAATAAAAACAACCTGACTGAACAGCAAGTCTTAAAAAACTTGTACTTACACCTAGAAGAATATGTTGTCTATAAATAAAAACAACCTGACTGAACAGCAAGTCTTAAAAAACTTGTACTTACACCTAGAAGAATATGTTATCTATAAATAAAAACAACCTGACTGAACAGCAAGTCTTAAAAAACTTGTACTTACACCTAGAAGAATATGTTGTCTATAAATAAAACAACCTGACTGAACAGCAAGTCTTAAAAAACTTGTACTTACACCTAGAAGAATATGTGATCTATAAATAAAAAAAACCTGACTGAACAGCAAGTCTTAAAAAACTTGTACTTACACCTAGAAGAATATGTTGTCTATAAATAAAAACTACCTGACTGAACAGCAAGTCTTAAAAAACTTGTACTTACACCTAGAAGAATATGTTATCTATAAATAAAAACAACCTGACTGAACAGCAAGTCTTAAAAAACTTGTACTTACACCTAGAAGAATATGTTGTCTATAAATAAAAACAACCTGACTGAACAGCAAGTCTTAAAAACTTGTACTTACACCTAGAAGAATATGCTGTCTATAAATAAAAACAACCTGACTGAACAGCAAGTCTTAAAAAACTTTTACTTACACCTAGAAGAATATGCTGTCTATAAAGAAAATCAACTTGACTGAACAGCAAGTCTTAAAAAACTTTTACTTACACCTAGAAGAATATGTTGTCTATAAATAAAAACAACCTGACTGAACAGCAAGTCTTAAAAAACTTGTACTTACACCTAGAAGAATATGTTGTCTATAAATAAAAACAACCTGACTGAACAGCAAGTCTTAAAAAACTTTTACTTACACCTAGAAGAATATGTTGTCTATAAATAAAAACAACCTGACTGAACAGCAAGTCTTAAAAAACTTTTACTTACACCTAGAAGAATATGTTGTCTATAAATAAAAACAACCTGACTGAACAGCAAGTCTTAAAAATCTTTTACTTACACGTAGAAGAATATGTTGTCTATAAATAAAAACAACCTGACTTAACAGCAAGTCTTAAAAAACTTGTACTTACACCTAGAAGAATATGTTGTCTATAAATAAAAACAACCTTATTGAACAGCAAGTCTTAAAAAACTTGTACTTACACCTAGAAGAATATGTTGTCTATAAATAAAAACAACCTGACTGAACAGCAAGTCTTAAAAAACTTTTACTTACACCTAGAGGAATATGCTGTCTATAAATAAAAACAACCTGACTGAAAAGCAAGTCTTAAAAAACTTGTACTTACACCTAGAAGAATATGTTGTTTATAAATAAAAACAACCTGACTGAACAGCAAGTCTTAAAAAACTTGTACTTACACCTAGAAGAATATGTTGTCTATAAATAAAAACAACCTGACTGAACAGCAAGTCTTAAAAAACTTTTACTTACACCTAAAAGAATATGCTGTCTATAAATAAAAACAACCTGACTGAACAGCAAGTCTTAAAAAACTTGTACTTACACCTAGAAGAATATGTTGTCTATAAATAAAAACAACCTGACTGAACAGCAAGTCTTAAAAAACTTGTACTTACACCTAGAAGAATATGTTGTCTATAAATAAAAACCACTTGACTGAACAGCAAGTCTTAAAAAACTTGTACTTACACCTAGAAGAATATGTTGTCTATAAATAAAAAAAACTTGACTGACAGCAAGTCTTAAAAAACTTGTACTTACACCTAGAAGAATATGTTGTCTATAAATAAAAACAACCTGACTGAACAGCAAGTCTTAAAAAACTTGTACTTACACCTAGAAGAATATGTTGTCTATAAATAAAAACAACCTGACTGAACAGCAGATCTTAAAAAACTTGTACTTGCACCTAGAAGAATATGTTTTCTTTAAATAAAAACAACCTGACTGAACAGCAAGTCTTAAAAAACTTTACTTACACCTAGAAGAATATGTTGTCTATAAATAAAAACAACTTGACTGAACAGCAAGTCTTAAAAAACTTTTACTTACACCTAGAAGAATATGTTGTCTATAAATAAAAACAACCTGACTGAACAGCAAGTCTTAAAAAACTTGTACTTACACCTAGAAGAATATGTTGTCTATAAATAAAAACAACCTGACTGAACAGCAAGTCTTAAAAAACTTGTACTTACACCTAGAAGAATATGTTGTCTATAAATAAAAACAACCTGACTGAACAGCAAGTCTTAAAAAACTTGTACTTACACCTAGAAGAATATGTTGTCTATAAATAAAAACAACCTGACTGAACAGCAAGTCTTAAAAAACTTGTACTTACACCTAGAAGAATATGCTGTCTATAAATAAAAACAACCTGACTGAACAGCAAGTCTTAAAAAACTTGTACTTACACCTAGAAGAATATGTTGTCTATAAATAAAAACAACCTGACTGAACAGCAAGTCTTAAAAAACTTGTACTTACACCTAGAAGAATATGTTGTCTATAAATAAAAACAACCTGACTGAACAGCAAGTCTTAAAAAACTTGTACTTACACCTAGAAGAATATGTTATCTATAAATAAAAACAACCTGACTGAACAGCAAGTCTTAAAAAACTTGTACTTACACCTAGAAGAATATGTTGTCTATAAATAAAAACAACCTGACTGAACAGCAAGTCTTAAAAAACTTGTACTTACACCTAGAAGAATATGTGATCTATAAATAAAAAAAACCTGACTGAACAGCAAGTCTTAAAAAACTTGTACTTACACCTAGAAGAATATGTTGTCTATAAATAAAAACTACCTGACTGAACAGCAAGTCTTAAAAAACTTGTACTTACACCTAGAAGAATATGTTATCTATAAATAAAAACAACCTGACTGAACAGCAAGTCTTAAAAAACTTGTACTTACACCTAGAAGAATATGTTGTCTATAAATAAAAACACTCTGACTGAACAGCAAGTCTTAAAAACTTGTACTTACACCTAGAAGAATATGCTGTCTATAAATAAAAACAACCTGACTGAACAGCAAGTCTTAAAAAACTTGTACTTACACCTAGAAGAATATGTTGTCTATAAAAAAAAACAACCTGACTGAACAGCAAGTCTTAAAAAACTTGTACTTACACCTAGAAGAATATGCTGTCTATAAATAAAAACAACCTGACTGAACAGCAAGTCTTAAAAAACTTGTACTTACACCTAGAAGAATATGTTGTCTATAAATAAAAACAACCTGACTGAACAGCAAGTCTTAAAAAACTTGTACTTACACCTAGAATAATATGCTGTCTATAAATAAAAACCACTTGACTGAACAGCAAGTCTTAAAAAACTTGTACTTACACCTAGAAGAATATGCTGTCTATAAAAAAAAACAACCTGACTGAACAGCAAGTCTTAAAAAACTTGTACTTACACCTAGAAGAATATGTTGTCTATAAATAAAAACAACCTGACTGAACAGCAAGTCTTAAAAAACTTTTACTTACACCTAGAAGAATATGTTGTCTATAAATAAAAACAACCTGACTGAACAGCAAGTCTTAAAAAACTTGTACTTACACCTAGAAGAATATGTTGTCTATAAATAAAAACAACCTGACTGAACAGCAAGTCTTAAAAAACTTTTACTTACACCTAGAAGAATATGTTGTCTATAAATAAAAACAACCTGACTGAACAGCAAGTCTTAAAAAACTTTTAATTACACCTAGAAGAATATGTTGTCTATAAATAAAAACAACATGACTGAACAGCAAGTCTTAAAAAACTTGTACTTACACCTAGAAGAATATGTTGTCTATAAATAAAAACAACCTGACTGAACAGCAAGTCTTAAAAAACTATTACTTACACCTAGAAGAATATGCTGTCTATAAATAAAAACAACCTGACTGAAAAGCAAGTCTTAAAAAACTTGTACTTACACCTAGAAGAATATGTTGTCTATAAATAAAAACAACCTGACTGAACAGCAAGTCTTAAAACACTTGTACTTACACCTAGAAGAATATGTTGTCTATAAATAAAAACAACCTGACTGAACAGCAAGTCTTAAAAAACTTGTACTTACACCTAGAAGAATATGTTGTCTATAAATAAAAACAACCTGACTGAACAGCAAGTCTTAAAAAACTTGTACTTACACCTAGAAGAATATGTTGTCTATAAATAAAAACAACCTGACTGAACAGCAAGTCTTAAAAAACTTGTACTTACACCTAGAAGAATATGCTCTCTATAAATAAAAACAACCTGACTGAACAGCAAGTCTTAAAAAACTTGTACTTACACCTAGAAGAATATGTTGTCTATAAATAAAAACAACCTGACTGAACAGCAAGTCTTAAAAAACTTGTACTTACACCTAGAAGAATATGTTGTCTATAAATAAAAACAACCTGACTGAACAGCAAGTCTTAAAAAACTTGTACTTACACCTAGAAGAATATGTTATCTATAAATAAAACAACCTGACTGAACAGCAAGTCTTAAAAAACTTGTACTTACACCTAGAAGAATATGTTGTCTACAAATAAAAACAACCTGACTGAACAGCAAGTCTTAAAAAACTATTACTTACACCTAGAAGAATATGTTGTCTATAAATAAAAACAAACTGACTGAACAGCAAGTCTTAAAAAACTTTTACTTACACCTAGAAGAATATGTTGTCTATAAATAAAAACAACCTGACTGAACAGCAAGTCTTAAAAAACTTTTACTTACACCTAGAAGAATATGTTGTCTATAAATAAAAACAACCTTACTGAACAGCAAGTCTTAAAAAACTTGTACTTACACCTAGAAGAATATGTTTTCTATAAATAAAAACAACCTGACTGAACAGCAAGTCTTAAAAAACTTGTACTTACACCTAGAAGAATATGCTGTCTATAAATAAAACCAACCTGACTGAAAAGCAAGTCTTAAAAAACTTGTACTTACACCTAGAAGAATATGTTGTCTATAAATAAAAACAACCTGACTGAACAGCAAGTCTTAAAAAACTTGTACTTACACCTAGAAGAATATGTTGTCTATAAATAAAAACAACCTGACTGAACAGCAAGTCTTAAAAAACTTGTACTTACACCTAGAAGAATATGCTGTCTATAAATAAAAACAACCTGACTGAACAGCAAGTCTTAAAAAGCTTGTACTTACACCTAGAAGAATATGTTGTCTATAAATAAAAACAACCTGACTGAACAGCAAGTCTTAAAAAACTTGTACTTACACCTAGAAGAATATGTTGTCTATAAATAAAAACCAATTGACTGAACAGCAAGTCTTAAAAAACTTGTACTTACACCTAGAAGTATATGTTGTCTATAAATAAAAACAACTGGACTGAACAGCAAGTCTTAAAAAACTTGTACTTACACCTAGAAGAATATGTTGTCTATAAATAAAAACAACCTGACTGAACAGCAAGTCTTAAAAAACTTTTACTTACACCTAGAAGAATATGTTGTCTATAAATAAAAACAACCTGACTGAACAGCAAGTCTTAAAAAACTTGTACTTGCACCTAGAAGAATATGTTTTCTATAAATAAAAACAACCTGACTGAACAGCAAGTCTTAAAAAACTTTTACTTACACCTAGAAGAATATGTTGTCTATAAATAAAAACAACTTGACTGAACAGCAAGTCGTAAAAAACTTTTACTTACACCTAGAAGAATATGTTGTCTATAAATAAAAACAACTAGACTGAACAGCAAGTCTCAAAAAACTTGTACTTACACCAAGAAGAATATGTTGTCTATAAATAAAAACAACCTGACTGAACAGCAAGTCTTAAAAAACTTGTACTTACACCTAGAAGAATATGTTGTCTATAAATAAAAACAACCTGACTGAACAGCAAGTCTTAAAAAACTTGTACTTACACCTAGAAGAATATGTTGTCTATAAATAAAAACAACCTGACTGAACAGCAAGTCTTAAAAAACTTGTACTTACACCTAGAAGAATATGCTGTCTATAAATAAAAACAACCTGACTGAACAGCAAGTATTAAAAAACTTTAACTTACACCTAGAAGAATATGTTGTCTATAAATAAACACAACCTGACTGAACAGCAAGTCTTAAAAAACTTGTACTTACACCTAGAAGAATATGTTGTCTATAAATAAAAACAACCTGACTGAACAGCAAGTCTTAAAAAACTTGTACTTACACCTAGAAGAATATGTTATCTATAAATAAAAACAACCTGACTGAACAGCAAGTCTTAAAAAACTTGTACTTACACCTAGAAGAATATGTTGTCTATAAATAAAAACAACCTGACTGAACAGCAAGTCTTAAAAAACTTGTACTTACACCTAGAAGAATATGTTGTCTATAAATAAAAACAACCTGACTGAACAGCAAGTCTTAAAAAACTTGTACTTACACCTAGAAGAATATGTTATCTATAAATAAAAACAACCTGACTGAACAGCAAGTCTTAAAAAACTTGTACTTACACCTAGAAGAATATGTTGTCTATAAATAAAAACAACCTGACTGAACAGCAAGTCTTAAAAAACTTGTACTTACACCTAGAAGAATATGTTATCTATAAATAAAAACAACCTGACTGAACAGCAAGTCTTAAAAAACTTGTACTTACACCTAGAAGAATATGTTGTCTATAAATAAAAACAACCTGACTGAACAGCAAGTCTTAAAAAACTTGTACTTACACCTAGAAGAATATGTTGTCTATAAATAAAAACAACCTGACTGAACAGCAAGTCTTAAAAAACTTGTACTTACACCTAGAAGAATATGTTATCTTAAAATAAAAACAACCTGACTGAACAGCAAGTCTTAAAAAACTTGTACTTACACCTAGAAGAATATGTTGTCTATAAAAAAAAACAACCTGACTGAACAGCAAGTCTTAAAAAACTTGTACTTACACCTAGAAGAATATGTTGTCTATAAATAAAAACAACCTGACTGAACAGCAAGTCTTAAAAAACTTGTACTTACACCTAGAAGAATATGCTGTCTATAAAGAAAATCAACTTGACTGAACAGCAAGTCTTAAAAAACTTTTACTTACACCTAGAAGAATATGTTGTCTATGAATAAAAACAACCTGACTGAACAGCAAGTCTTAAAAAACTTGTACTTACACCTAGAAGAATATGTTGTCTATAAATAAAAACAACCTGACTGAACAGCAAGTCTTAAAAAACTTTTACTTACACCTAGAAGAATATGTTGTCTATAAATAAAAACAACCTGACTGAACAGCAAGTCTTAAAAAACTTGTACTTACACCTAGAAGAATATTTTGTCTATAAATAAAAACAACCTGACTGAACAGCAAGTCTTAAAAAACTTTTACTTACACCTAGAAGAATATGTTGTCTATAAATAAAAACAACCTGACTGAACAGCAAGTCTTAAAAAACTTTTACTTACACCTAGAAGTATATGTTGTCTATAAATAAAAACAACCTTACTGAACAGCAAGTCTTAAAAAACTTGTACTTACACCTAGAAGAATATGTTGTCTATAAATAAAAACAACCTGACTGAACAGCAAGTCTTAAAAAACTTTTACTTACACCTAGAAGAATATGCTGTCTATAAATAAAAACAACCTGACTGAAAAGCAAGTCTTAAAAAACTTGTACTTACACCTAGAAGAATATGTTGTCTATAAATAAAAACAACCTGACTGAACAGCAAGTCTTAAAAAACTTGTACTTACACCTAGAAGAATATGTTGTCTATAAATAAAAACAACCTGACTGAACAGCAAGTCTAAAAAAAATTGTACTTACACCTAGAAGAATATGTTGTCTATAAATAAAAACAACCTGACTGAACAGCAAGTCTTAAAAAACTTGTACTTACACCTAGAAGAATATGTTGTCTATAAATAAAAACCACTTGACTGAACAGCAAGTCTTAAAAAACTTGTACTTACACCTAGAAGAATATGTTGTCTATAAATAAAAACAACTTGATTGAACAGCAAGTCTTAAAAAACTTGTACTTACACCTAGAAGAATATGTTGTCTATAAATAAAAACAACCTGACTGAACAGCAAGTCTTAAAAAACTTGTACTTACACCTAGAAGAATATGTTGTCTATAAATAAAAACAACCTGACTGAACAGCAAGTCTTAAAAAACTTGTACTTACACCTAGAAGAATATGTTGTCTATAAATAAAAACAACCTGACTGAACAGCAAGTCTTAAAAAACTTGTACTTACACCTAGAAGAATATTTTGTCTATAAATAAACACCACTTGACTGAACAGCAAGTCTTTAAAAACTTGTACTTACACCTAGAAGAATATGTTGTCTATAAATAAAAACAACTTGACTGAACAGCAAGTCTTAAAAAACTTGTACTTACACCTAGAAGAATATGTTGTCTATAAATAAAAACAACCTGACTGAACAGCAAGTCTTAAAAAACCTTTACTTAAACCTAGAAGAATATGTTGTCTATAAATAAAAACAACCTGACTGAACAGCAAGTCTAAAAAGACCTTTACTTACACCTAGAAGAATATGTTGTCTATAAATAAAAACAACCTGACTGAACAGCAAGTCTTAAAAAAATTGTACTTGCACCTAGAAGAATATGTTTTCTATAAATAAAAACAACCTGACTGAACAGCAAGTCTTAAAAAACTTTTACTTACACCTAAAAGAATATGTTGTCTATAAATAAAAACAACTTGACTGAACAGCAAGTCTTAAAAAACTTTTACTTACACCTAGAAGAATATGTTGTCTATAAATAAAAACAACTAGACTGAACAGCAAGTCTTAAAAAACTTGTACTTACACCTAGAAGAATATGTTGTCTATAAATAAAAACAACCTGACTGAACAGCAAGTCTTAAAAAACTTTTACTTACACCTAGAAGAATATGCTGTCTATAAATAAAAACAACCTGACTGAAAAGCAAGTCTTAAAAAACTTGTACTTACACCTAGAAGAATATGTTGTCTATAAATAAAAACAACCTGACTGAACAGCAAGTCTTAAAAAACTTGTACTTACACCTAGAAGAATATGTTGTCTATAAATAAAAACCACTTGACTGAACAGCAAGTCTTAAAAAACTTGTACTTACACCTAGAAGAATATGTTGTCTATAAATAAAAACAACTTGACTGAACAGCAAGTCTTAAAAAACTTTTACTTACACCTAGAAGAATATGTTGTCTATAAATAAAAACAACTAGACTGCACAGCAAGTCTTAAAAAACTTGTACTTACACCTAGAAGAATATGTTGTCAATAAATAAAAACAACCTGACTGAACAGCAAGTCTTAAAAAACTTGTACTTACACCTAGAAGAATATGTTGTCTATAAATAAAAACAACCTGACTGAACAGCAAGTCTTAAAAAACTTGTACTTACACCTAGAAGAATATGTTGTCTATAAATAAAAACAACCTGACTGAACAGCAAGTCTTAAAAAACTTGTACTTACACCTAGAAGAATATGCTGTCTATAAATAAAAACAACCTGACTGAACAGAAAGTCTTAAAAAACTTGTACTTACACCTAGAAGAATATGTTGTCTATAAATAAAAACAACCTGACTGAACAGCAAGTCTTAAAAAACTTTTACTTACACCTAGAAGAATATGTTGTCCATAAATAAAAACAACCTGACTGAACAGCAAGTCTTAAAAAACTTGTACTTACACCTAGAAGAATATGTTGTCTATAAATAAAAACAACCTGACTGAACAGCAAGTCTTAAAAAACTTGTACTTACACCTAGAAGAATATGTTGTCTATAAATAAAAACAACCTGACTGAACAGCAAGTCTTAAAAAACTTTTACTTACACCTAGAAGAATATGCTGTCTATAAATAAAAACAACCTGACTGAACAGCAAGTCTTAAAAAACTTGTACTTACACCTAGAAGAATATGTTGTCTATAAATAAAAACAACCTGACTGAACAGCAAGTCTTAAAAAACTTGTACTTACACCTAGAAGAATATGCTGTCTATAAATAAAAACAACCTGACTGAACAGCAAGTATTAAAAAACTTTAACTTACACCTAGAAGAATATGTTGTCTATAAATAAACACAACCTGACTGAACAGCAAGTCTTAAAAAACTTGTACTTACACCTAGAAGAATATGTTGTCTATAAATAAAAACAACCTGACTGAACAGCAAGTCTTAAAAAACTTGTACTTACAC
Source organism: Euprymna scolopes (assembly GCF_053919585.1). Taxonomy (NCBI): domain Eukaryota; kingdom Metazoa; phylum Mollusca; class Cephalopoda; order Sepiida; family Sepiolidae; genus Euprymna; species Euprymna scolopes. The sequence goes on from NC_136527.1 coordinate 116,488,054, forward strand.
CTAGAAGAATATGTTATCTATAAATAAAAACAACCTGACTGAACAGCAAGTCTTAAAAAACTTGTACTTACACCTAGAAGAATATGTTGTCTATAAATAAAAACAACCTGACTGAACAGCAAGTCTTAAAAAACTTGTACTTACACCTAGAAGAATATGTTGTCTATAAATAAAAACAACCTGACTGAACAGCAAGTCTTAAAAAACTTGTACTTACACCTAGAAGAATATGTTATCTATAAATAAAAACAACCTGACTGAACAGCAAGTCTTAAAAAACTTGTACTTACACCTAGAAGAATATGTTGTCTATAAATAAAAACAACCTGACTGAACAGCAAGTCTTAAAAAACTTGTACTTACACCTAGAAGAATATGTTATCTATAAATAAAAACAACCTGACTGAACAGCAAGTCTTAAAAAACTTGTACTTACACCTAGAAGAATATGTTGTCTATAAATAAAAACAACCTGACTGAACAGCAAGTCTTAAAAAACTTGTACTTACACCTAGAAGAATATGTTGTCTATAAATAAAAACAACCTGACTGAACAGCAAGTCTTAAAAAACTTGTACTTACACCTAGAAGAATATGTTATCTTAAAATAAAAACAACCTGACTGAACAGCAAGTCTTAAAAAACTTGTACTTACACCTAGAAGAATATGTTGTCTATAAAAAAAAACAACCTGACTGAACAGCAAGTCTTAAAAAACTTGTACTTACACCTAGAAGAATATGTTGTCTATAAATAAAAACAACCTGACTGAACAGCAAGTCTTAAAAAACTTGTACTTACACCTAGAAGAATATGCTGTCTATAAAGAAAATCAACTTGACTGAACAGCAAGTCTTAAAAAACTTTTACTTACACCTAGAAGAATATGTTGTCTATGAATAAAAACAACCTGACTGAACAGCAAGTCTTAAAAAACTTGTACTTACACCTAGAAGAATATGTTGTCTATAAATAAAAACAACCTGACTGAACAGCAAGTCTTAAAAAACTTTTACTTACACCTAGAAGAATATGTTGTCTATAAATAAAAACAACCTGACTGAACAGCAAGTCTTAAAAAACTTGTACTTACACCTAGAAGAATATTTTGTCTATAAATAAAAACAACCTGACTGAACAGCAAGTCTTAAAAAACTTTTACTTACACCTAGAAGAATATGTTGTCTATAAATAAAAACAACCTGACTGAACAGCAAGTCTTAAAAAACTTTTACTTACACCTAGAAGTATATGTTGTCTATAAATAAAAACAACCTTACTGAACAGCAAGTCTTAAAAAACTTGTACTTACACCTAGAAGAATATGTTGTCTATAAATAAAAACAACCTGACTGAACAGCAAGTCTTAAAAAACTTTTACTTACACCTAGAAGAATATGCTGTCTATAAATAAAAACAACCTGACTGAAAAGCAAGTCTTAAAAAACTTGTACTTACACCTAGAAGAATATGTGGTCTATAAATAAAAACAACCTGACTGAACAGCAAGTCTTAAAAAACTTGTACTTACACCTAGAAGAATATGTTGTCTATAAATAAAAACAACCTGACTGAACAGCAAGTCTAAAAAAAATTGTACTTACACCTAGAAGAATATGTTGTCTATAAATAAAAACAACCTGACTGAACAGCAAGTCTTAAAAAACTTGTACTTACACCTAGAAGAATATGTTGTCTATAAATAAAAACCACTTGACTGAACAGCAAGTCTTAAAAAACTTGTACTTACACCTAGAAGAATATGTTGTCTATAAATAAAAACAACTTGATTGAACAGCAAGTCTTAAAAAACTTGTACTTACACCTAGAAGAATATGTTGTCTATAAATAAAAACAACCTGACTGAACAGCAAGTCTTAAAAAACTTGTACTTACACCTAGAAGAATATTTTGTCTATAAATAAAAACAACCTGACTGAACAGCAAGTCTTAAAAAACTTGTACTTACACCTAGAAGAATATGTTGTCTATAAATAAAAACAACCTGACTGAACAGCAAGTCTTAAAAAACTTGTACTTACACCTAGAAGAATATTTTGTCTATAAACAAACACCACTTGACTGAACAGCAAGTCTTTAAAAACTTGTACTTACACCTAGAAGAATATGTTGTCTATAAATAAAAACAACTTGACTGAACAGCAAGTCTTAAAAAACTTGTACTTACACCTAGAAGAATATGTTGTCTATAAATAAAAACAACCTGACTGAACAGCAAGTCTTAAAAAACCTTTACTTAAACCTAGAAGAATATGTTGTCTATAAATAAAAACAACCTGACTGAACAGCAAGTCTAAAAAGACCTTTACTTACACCTAGAAGAATATGTTGTCTATAAATAAAAACAACCTGACTGAACAGCAAGTCTTAAAAAAATTGTACTTGCACCTAGAAGAATATGTTTTCTATAAATAAAAACAACCTGACTGAACAGCAAGTCTTAAAAAACTTTTGCTTACACCTAAAAGAATATGTTGTCTATAAATAAAAACAACTTGACTGAACAGCAAGTCTTAAAAAACTTTTACTTACACCTAGAAGAATATGTTGTCTATAAATAAAAACAACTAGACTGAACAGCAAGTCTTAAAAAACTTGTACTTACACCTAGAAGAATATGTTGTCTATAAATAAAAACAACCTGACTGAACAGCAAGTCTTAAAAAACTTTTACTTACACCTAGAAGAATATGCTGTCTATAAATAAAAACAACCTGACTGAAAAGCAAGTCTTAAAAAACTTGTACTTACACCTAGAAGAATATGTTGTCTATAAATAAAAACAACCTGACTGAACAGCAAGTCTTAAAAAACTTGTACTTACACCTAGAAGAATATGTTGTCTATAAATAAAAACCACTTGACTGAACAGCAAGTCTTAAAAAACTTGTACTTACACCTAGAAGAATATGTTGTCTATAAATAAAAACAACTTGACTGAACAGCAAGTCTTAAAAAACTTTTACTTACACCTAGAAGAATATGTTGTCTATAAATAAAAACAACTAGACTGCACAGCAAGTCTTAAAAAACTTGTACTTACACCTAGAAGAATATGTTGTCAATAAATAAAAACAACCTGACTGAACAGCAAGTCTTAAAAAACTTGTACTTACACCTAGAAGAATATGTTGTCTATAAATAAAAACAACCTGACTGAACAGCAAGTCTTAAAAAACTTGTACTTACACCTAGAAGAATATGTTGTCTATAAATAAAAACAACCTGACTGAACAGCAAGTCTTAAAAAACTTGTACTTACACCTAGAAGAATATGCTGTCTATAAATAAAAACAACCTGACTGAACAGAAAGTCTTAAAAAACTTGTACTTACACCTAGAAGAATATGTTGTCTATAAATAAAAACAACCTGACTGAACAGCAAGTCTTAAAAAACTTTTACTTACACCTAGAAGAATATGTTGTCCATAAATAAAAACAACCTGACTGAACAGCAAGTCTTAAAAAACTTGTACTTACACCTAGAAGAATATGTTGTCTATAAATAAAAACAACCTGACTGAACAGCAAGTCTTAAAAAACTTGTACTTACACCTAGAAGAATATGTTGTCTATAAATAAAAACAACCTGACTGAACAGCAAGTCTTAAAAAACTTTTACTTACACCTAGAAGAATATGCTGTCTATAAATAAAAACAACCTGACTGAACAGCAAGTCTTAAAAAACTTGTACTTACACCTAGAAGAATATGTTGTCTATAAATAAAAACAACCTGACTGAACAGCAAGTCTTAAAAATCTTTTACTTACACCTAGAAGAATATGTTGTCTATAAATAAAAACAACCTGACTGAACAGCAAGTCTTAAAAAACTTGTACTTACACCTAGAAGAATATGTTGTCTATAAATAAAAACAACCTGACTGAACAGCAAGTCTTAAAAACTTTTACTTACACCTAGAAGAATATGCTGTCAATAAATAAAAACAACCTGACTGAACAGCAAGTCTTAAAAAACTTTTACTTACACCTAGAAGAATATGTTGTCTATAAATAAAAACAACCTGACTGAACAGCAAGTCTTAAAAATCTTTTACTTACACCTAAAAGAATATGTTGTCTATAAATAAAAACAACCTGACTGAACAGCAAGTCTTAAAAAACTTGTACTTACACCTAGAAGAATATGCTCTCTATAAAGAAAATCAACTTGACTGAACAGCAAGTCTTAAAAAACTTTTACTTACACCTAGAAGAATATGTTGTCTATGAATAAAAACAACCTGACTGAACAGCAAGTCTTAAAAAACTTGTACTTACACCTAGAAGAATATGCTGTCTATAAATAAAAACAACCTGACTGAACAGCAAGTCTTAAAAAACTTTTACTTACACCTAGAAGAATATGTTGTCTATAAATAAAAACAACCTGACTGAACAGCAAGTCTTAAAAAACTTTTACTTACACCTAGAAGTATATGTTGTCTTTAAATAAAAACAACCTTACTGAACAGCAAGTCTTAAAAAACTTGTACTTACACCTAGAAGAATATGTTGTCTATAAATAAAAACAACCTCACTGAACAGCAAGTCTTAAAAAACTTTTACTTACACCTAGAAGAATATGCTGTCTATAAATAAAAACAACCTGACTGAACAGCAAGTCTTAAAAAACTTGTACTTACACCTAGAAGAATATGTTGTCTATAAATAAAAACAACCTGACTGAACAGCAAGTCTTAAAAAACTTGTACTTACACCTAGAAGAATATGTTGTCTATAAATAAAAACCACTTGACTGAACAGCAAGTCTTAAAAAACTTGTACTTACACCTAGAAAAATATGTTGTCTATAAATAAAAACAACTTGACTGAACAGCAAGTCTTAAAAAACTTGTACTTACACCTAGAAGAATATGTTGTCTATAAATAAAAACAACTTGACTGAACAGCAAGTCTTAAAAAACTTTTACTTACACCTAGAAGAATATGTTGTCTATAAATAAAAACAACTAGACTGAACAGCAAGTCTTAAAAAACTTGTACTTACACCTAGAAGAATATGTTGTCTATAAATAAAAACAACCTGACTGAACAGCAAGTCTTAAAAAACTTGTACTTACACCTAGAAGAATATGTTGTCTTTAAAAAAAAACAACCTGACTGAACAGCAAGTCTTAAAAAACTTGTACTTACACCTAGAAGAATATGTTGTCTATAAATAAAAACAACCTGACTGAACAGCAAGTCTTAAAAAACTTGTACTTACACCTAGAAGAATATGCTGTCTATAAATAAAAACAACCTGACTGAACGGCAAGTCTTAAAAAACTTGTACTTACACCTAGAAGAATATGTTGTCTATAAATAAAAACAACCTGACTGAACAGCAAGTCTTAAAAAACTTTTACTTACACCTAGAAGAATATGTTGTCCATAAATAAAAACAACCTGACTGAACAGCAAGTCTTAAAAAACTTGTACTTACACCTAGAAGAATATGTTGTCTATAAATAAAAACAACCTGACTGAACCGCAAGTCTTAAAAAACTTGTACTTACACCTAGAAGAATATGTTGTCTATAAATAAAAACAACCTGACTGAACAGCAAGTCTTAAAAAACTTTTACTTACACCTAGAAGAATATGCTGTCTATAAATAAAAACAACCTGACTGAACAGCAAGTCTTAAAAAACTTTTACTTACACCTAGAAGAATATGTTGTCTATAAATAAAAACAACCTGACTGAACAGCAAGTCTTAAAAATCTTTTACTTACACCTAGAAGAATATGTTGTCTATAAATAAAAACAACCTGACTGAACAGCAAGTCTTAAAAAACTTGTACTTACACCTAGAAGAATATGTTGTCTATAAATAAAAACAACCTGACTGAACAGCAAGTCTTAAAAAACTTTTACTTACACCTAGAAGAATATGCTGTCTATAAATAAAAACAACCTGACTGAACAGCAAGTCTTAAAAAACTTGTACTTACACCTAGAAGAATATGTTGTCTATAAATACAAACAACCTGACTGAACAGCAAGTCTTAAAAATCTTTTACTTACACCTAAAAGAATATGTTGTCTATAAATAAAAACAACCTGACTGAACAGCAAGTCTTAAAAAACTTGTACTTACACCTAGAAGAATATGCTGTCTATAAAGAAAATCAACTTGACTGAACAGCAAGTCTTAAAAAACTTTTACTTACACCTAGAAGAATATGTTGTCTATGAATAAAAACAACCTGACTGAACAGCAAGTCTTAAAAAACTTTTACTTACACCTAGAAGAATATGTTGTCTATAAATAAAAACAACCTGACTGAACAGCAAGTCTTAAACAACTTTTACTTACACCTAGAAGAATATGTTGTCTATAAATAAAAACAACCTGACTGAACAGCAAGTCTTAAAAAACTTGTACTTACACCTAGAAGAATATGTTGTCTATAAATAAAAACAACCTGACTGAACAGCAAGTCTTAAAAAACTTTTACTTACACCTAGAAGAATATGTTGTCTATAAATAAAAACAACCTGACTGAACAGCAAGTCTTAAAAAACTTTTACTTACACCTAGAAGTATATGTTGTCTTTAAATAAAAACAACCTTACTGAACAGCAAGTCTTAAAAAACTTGTACTTACACCTAGAAGAATATGTTGTCTATAAATAAAAACAACCTGACTGAACAGCAAGTCTTAAAAAACTTTTACTTACACCTAGAAGAATATGCTGTCTATAAATAAAAACAACCTGACTGAAAAGCAAGTCTTAAAAAACTTGTACTTACACCTAGAAGAATATGTTGTCTATAAATAAAAACAACCTGACTGAACAGCAAGTCTTAAAAAACTTGTACTTACACCTAGAAGAATATGTTGTCTATAAATAAAAACAACCTGACTGAACAGCAAGTCTTAAAAAACTTTTACTTACACCTAGAAGAATATGCTGTCTATAAATAAAAACAACCTGACTTAACAGCAAGTCTTAAAAAACTTGTACTTACACCTAGAAGAATATGTTGTCTATAAATAAAAACAACCTGACTGAACAGCAAGTCTTAAAAAACTTTTACTTACACCTAGAAGAATATGTTGTCTATAAATAAAAACAACCTGACTGAACAGCAAGTCTTAAAAAACTTTTACTTACACCTAGAAGTATATGTTGTCTTTAAATAAAAACAACCTTACTGAACAGCAAGTCTTAAAAAACTTGTACTTACACCTAGAAGAATATGTTGTCTATAAATAAAAACAACCTGACTGAACAGCAAGTCTTAAAAAACTTTTACTTACACCTAGAAGAATATGCTGTCTATAAATAAAAACAACCTGACTGAAAAGCAAGTCTTAAAAAACTTGTACTTACACCTAGAAGAATATGTTGTCTATAAATAAAAACAACCTGACTGAACAGCAAGTCTTAAAAAACTTGTACTTACACCTAGAAGAATATGTTGTCTATAAATAAAAACAACCTGACTGAACAGCAAGTCTTAAAAAACTTGTACTTACACCTAGAAGAATATGCTGTCTATAAATAAAAACAACCTGACTGAACAGCAAGTCTTAAAAAGCTTGTACTTACACCTAGAAGAATATGTTGTCTATAAATAAAAACAACCTGACTGAACAGCAAGTCTTAAAAAACTTGTACTTATACCTAGAAGAATATGTTGTCTATAAATAAAAACCACTTGACTGAACAGCAAGTCTTAAAAAACTTGTACTTACACCTAGAAGAATATGTTGTCTATAAATAAAAACAACTTGACTGAACAGCAAGTCTTAAAAAACTTGTACTTACACCTAGAAGAATATGTTGTCTATAAATAAAAACAACCTGACTGAACAGCAAGTCTTAAAAAACTTGTATTTACACCTAGAAGAATATGTTGTCTATAAATAAAAACAACCTGACTGAACAGCAAGTCTTAAAAAACTTGTACTTACACCTAGAAGAATATGTTGTATATAAATAAAAACAACCTGACTGAACAGCAAGTCTTAAAAAACTTGTACTTACACCTAGAAGAATATTTTGTCTATAAAGAAAAACCACTTGACTGAACAGCAAGTCTTAAAAAACTTGTACTTACACCTAGAAGAATATGTTGTCTATAAATAAAAACAACTTGACTGAACAGCAAGTCTTAAAAAACTTGTACTTACACCTAGAAGAATATGTTGTCTATAAATAAAAACAACCTGACTGAACAGCAAGTCTTAAAAAACCTTTACTTACACCTAGAAGAATATGTTGTCTATAAATAAAAACAACCTGACTGAACAGCAAGTCTTAAAAAACTTGTACTTGCACCTAGAAGAATATGTTGTCTATAAATAAAAACAACCTGACTGAACAGCAAGTCTTAAAACACTTGTACTTACACCTAGAAGAATATGTTTTCTATAAATAAAAACAACCTGACTAAACAGCAAGTCTTAAAAAACTTGTACTTACACCTAGAAGAATATGTTGTCTATAAATAAAAACAACCTGACTGAACAGCAAGTCTTAAAAATCTTTTACTTACACCTAGAAGAATATGTTGTCTATAAATAAAAACAACCTGACTGAACAGCAAGTCTTAAAAAAACTTGTACTTACACCTAGAAGAATATGTTGTCTATAAATAAAAACAACCTGACTGAACAGCAAGTCTTAAAAAACTTTTACTTACACCTAGAAGAATATGCTGTCTATAAATAAAAACAACCTGACTGAACAGCAAGTCTTAAAAAACTTGTACTTACACCTAGAAGAATATGTTGTCTATAAATACAAACAACCTGACTGAACAGCAAGTCTTAAAAATCTTTTACTTATACCTAAAAGAATATGTTGTCTATAAATAAAAACAACCTGACTGAACAGCAAGTCTTAAAAAACTTGTACTTACACCTAGAAGAATATGCTGTCTATAAAGAAAATCAACTTGACTGAACAGCAAGTCTTAAAAAACTTTTACTTACACCTAGAAGAATATGTTGTCTATGAATAAAAACAACCTGACTGAACAGCAAGTCTTAAAAAACTTGTACTTACACCTAGAAGAATATGTTGTCTATAAATAAAAACAACCTGACTGAACAGCAAGTCTTAAACAACTTTTACTTACACCTAGAAGAATATGTTGTCTATAAATAAAAACAACCTGACTGAACAGCAAGTCTTAAAAAACTTGTACTTACACCTAGAAGAATATGTTGTCTATAAATAAAAACAACCTGACTGAACAGCAAGTCTTAAAAAACTTTTACTTACACCTAGAAGAATATGTTGTCTATAAATAAAAACAACCTGACTGAACAGCAAGTCTTAAAAAACTTTTACTTACACCTAGAAGAATATGCTGTCTATAAATAAAAACAACCTGACTGAAAAGCAAGTCTTAAAAAACTTGTACTTACACCTAGAAGAATATGTTGTCTATAAATAAAAACAACCTGACTGAACAGCAAGTCTTAAAAAACTTGTACTTACACCTAGAAGAATATGTTGTCTATAAATAAAAACAACCTGACTGAACAGCAAGTCTTAAAAAACTTTTACTTACACCTAGAAGAATATGCTGTCTATAAATAAAAACAACCTGACTGAACAGCAAGTCTTAAAAAACTTGTACTTACACCTAGAAGAATATGTTGTCTATAAATAAAAACAACCTGACTGAACAGCAAGTCTTAAACAACTTTTACTTACACCTAGAAGAATATGTTGTCTATAAATAAAAACAACCTGACTGAACAGCAAGTCTTAAAAAACTTGTACTTACACCTAGAAGAATATGTTGTCTATAAATAAAAACAACCTGACTGAACAGCAAGTCTTAAAAAACTTTTACTTACACCTAGAAGAATATGTTGTCTATAAATAAAAACAACCTGACTGAACAGCAAGTCTTAAAAAACTTTTACTTACACCTAGAAGAATATGCTGTCTATAAATAAAAACAACCTGACTGAAAAGCAAGTCTTAAAAAACTTGTACTTACACCTAGAAGAATATGTTGTCTATAAATAAAAACAACCTGACTGAACAGCAAGTCTTAAAAAACTTGTACTTACACCTAGAAGAATATGTTGTCTATAAATAAAAACAACCTGACTGAACAGCAAGTCTTAAAAAACTTTTACTTACACCTAGAAGAATATGCTGTCTATAAATAAAAACAACCTGACTGAACAGCAAGTCTTAAAAAACTTGTACTTACACCTAGAAGAATATGTTGTCTATAAATAAAAACAACCTGACTGAACAGCAAGTCTTAAAAAACTTTTACTTACACCTAGAAGAATATGTTGTCTATAAATAAAAACAACCTGACTGAACAGCAAGTCTTAAAAAACTTTTACTTACACCTAGAAGTATATGTTGTCTTTAAATAAAAACAACCTTACTGAACAGCAAGTCTTAAAAAACTTTTACTTACACCTAGAAGAATATGCTGTCTATAAATAAAAACAACCTGACTGAAAAGCAAGTCTTAAAAAACTTGTACTTACACCTAGAAGAATATGTTGTCTATAAATAAAAACAACCTGACTGAACAGCAAGTCTTAAAAAACTTGTACTTACACCTAGAAGAATATGTTGTCTATAAATAAAAACAACCTGACTGAACAGCAAGTCTTAAAAAACTTTTACTTACACCTAGAAGAATATGCTGTCTATAAATAAAAACAACCTGACTGAACAGCAAGTCTTAAAAAACTTGTACTTACACCTAGAAGAATATGTTGTCTATAAATAAAAACAACCTGACTGAACAGCAAGTCTTAAAAAACTTGTACTTATTCCTAGAAGAATATGTTGTCTATAAATAAAAACCACTTGACTGAACAGCAAGTCTTAAAAAACTTGTACTTACACCTAGAAGAATATGTTGTCTATAAATAAAAACAACTTGACTGAACAGCAAGTCTTAAAAAACTTGTACTTACACCTAGAAGAATATGTTGTCTATAAATAAAAACAACCTGACTGAACAGCAAGTCTTAAAAAACTTGTATTTACACCTAGAAGAATATGTTGTCTATAAATAAAAACAACCTGACTGAACAGCAAGTCTTAAAAAACTTGTACTTACACCTAGAAGAATATGTTGTCTATAAATAAAAACAACCTGACTGAACAGCAAGTCTTAAAAAACTTGTACTTACACCTAGAAGAATATTTTGTCTATAAAGAAAAACCACTTGACTGAACAGCAAGTCTTAAAAAACTTGTACTTACACCTAGAAGAATATGTTGTCTATAAATAAAAACAACTTGACTGAACAGCAAGTCTTAAAAAACTTGTACTTACACCTAGAAGAATATGTTGTCTATAAATAAAAACAACCTGACTGAACAGCAAGTCTTAAAAAACCTTTACTTACACCTAGAAGAATATGTTGTCTATAAATAAAAACAACCTGACTGAACAGCAAGTCTTAAAAAACTTGTACTTGCACCTAGAAGAATATGTTGTCTATAAATAAAAACAACCTGACTGAACAGCAAGTCTTAAAACACTTGTACTTACAACTAGAAGAATATGTTTTCTATAAATAAAAACAACCTGACTGAACAGCAAGTCTTAAAAAACTTGTACTTACACCTAGAAGAATATGTTGTCTATAAATAAAAACAACCTGACTGAACAGCAAGTCTTAAAAAACTTGTACTTACACCTAGAAGAATATGTTGTCTATAAATAAAAACCACTTGACTGAACAGCAAGTCTTAAAAAACTTGTACTTACACCTAGAAGAATATGTTGTCTATAAATAAAAACAACTTGACTGAACAGAAAGTCTTAAAAAACTTGTACTTACACCTAGAAGAATATGTTGTCTATAAATAAAAACAACCTGACTGAACAGCAAGTCTTAAAAAACCTTTACTTACACCTAGAAGAATATGTTGTCTATAAATAAAAACAACCTTACTGAACAGCAAGTCTTAAAAAACTTGTACTTGCACCTTGAAGAATATGTTTTCTATAAATAAAAACAACCTGACTGAACAGCAAGTCTTAAAAAACTTTTACTTACACCTAGAAGAATATGTTGTCTATAAATAAAAACAACTTGACTGAACAGTAAGTCTTAAAAAACTTTTACTTACACCTAGAAGAATATGTTGTCTATAAATAAAAACAACTAGACTGAACAGCAAGTCTTAAAAAACTTGTACTTACACCTAGAAGAATATGTTGTCTATAAATAAAAACAACCTGACTGAACAGCAAGTCTTAAAAAACTTTTACTTACACCTAGAAGAATATGCTGTCTATAAATAAAAACAACCTGACTGAAAAGCAAGTCTTAAAAAACTTGTACTTACACCTAGAAGAATATGTTGTCTATAAATAAAAACAACCTGACTGAACAGCAAGTCTTAAAAAACTTGTACTTACACCTAGAAGAATATGTTGTCTATAAATAAAAACAACCTGACTGAACAGCAAGTCTTAAAAAACTTTTACTTACACCTAGAAGAATATGTTGTCTATAAATAAAAACAACCTGACTGAACAGCAAGTCTTAAAAAACTTTTACTTACACCTAGAAGTATATGTTGTCTTTAAATAAAAACAACCTTACTGAACAGCAAGTCTTAAAAAACTTGTACTTACACCTAGAAGAATATGTTGTCTATAAATAAAAACAACCTGACTGAACAGCAAGTCTTAAAAAACTTTTACTTACACCTAGAAGAATATGCTGTCTATAAATAAAAACAACCTGACTGAAAAGCAAGTCTTAAAAAACTTGTACTTACACCTAGAAGAATATGTTGTCTATAAATAAAAACAACCTGACTGAACAGCAAGTCTTAAAAAACTTGTACTTACACCTAGAAGAATATGTTGTCTATAAATAAAAACAACCTGACTGAACAGCAAGTCTTAAAAAACTTTTACTTACACCTAGAAGAATATGCTGTCTATAAATAAAAACAACCTGACTGAACAGCAAGTCTTAAAAAACTTGTACTTACACCTAGAAGAATATGTTGTCTATAAATAAAAACAACCTGACTGAACAGCAAGTCTTAAAAAACTTGTACTTATACCTAGAAGAATATGTTGTCTATAAATAAAAACCACTTGACTGAACAGCAAGTCTTAAAAAACTTGTACTTACACCTAGAAGAATATGTTGTCTATAAATAAAAACAACTTGACTGAACAGCAAGTCTTAAAAAACTTGTACTTACACCTAGAAGAATATGTTGTCTATAAATAAAAACAACCTGACTGAACAGCAAGTCTTAAAAAACTTGTATTTACACCTAGAAGAATATGTTGTCTATAAATAAAAACAACCTGACTGAACAGCAAGTCTTAAAAAACTTGTACTTACACCTAGAAGAATATGTTGTCTATAAATAAAAACAACCTGACTGAACAGCAAGTCTTAAAAAACTTGTACTTACACCTAGAAGAATATTTTGTCTATAAAGAAAAACCACTTGACTGAACAGCAAGTCTTAAAAAACTTGTACTTACACCTAGAAGAATATGTTGTCTATAAATAAAAACAACTTGACTGAACAGCAAGTCTTAAAAAACTTGTACTTACACCTAGAAGAATATGTTGTCTATAAATAAAAACAACCTGACTGAACAGCAAGTCTTAAAAAACCTTTACTTACACCTAGAAGAATATGTTGTCTATAAATAAAAACAACCTGACTGAACAGCAAGTCTTAAAAAACTTGTACTTGCACCTAGAAGAATATGTTGTCTATAAATAAAAACAACCTGACTGAACAGCAAGTCTTAAAACACTTGTACTTACAACTAGAAGAATATGTTTTCTATAAATAAAAACAACCTGACTGAACAGCAAGTCTTAAAAAACTTGTACTTACACCTAGAAGAATATGTTGTCTATAAATAAAAACAACCTGACTGAACAGCAAGTCTTAAAAAACTTGTACTTACACCTAGAAGAATATGTTGTCTATAAATAAAAACCACTTGACTGAACAGCAAGTCTTAAAAAACTTGTACTTACACCTAGAAGAATATGTTGTCTATAAATAAAAACAACTTGACTGAACAGAAAGTCTTAAAAAACTTGTACTTACACCTAGAAGAATATGTTGTCTATAAATAAAAACAACCTGACTGAACAGCAAGTCTTAAAAAACCTTTACTTACACCTAGAAGAATATGTTGTCTATAAATAAAAACAACCTTACTGAACAGCAAGTCTTAAAAAACTTGTACTTGCACCTTGAAGAATATGTTTTCTATAAATAAAAACAACCTGACTGAAATGCAAGTCTTAAAAAAATTTTACTTACACCTAGAAGAATATGTTGTCTATAAATAAAAACAACTTGACTGAACAGTAAGTCTTAAAAAACTTTTACTTACACCTAGAAGAATATGTTGTCTATAAATAAAAACAACTAGACTGAACAGCAAGTCTTAAAAAACTTGTACTTACACCTAGAAGAATATGTTGTCTATAAATAAAAACAACCTGACTGAACAGCAAGTCTTAAAAAACTTTTACTTACACCTAGAAGAATATGCTGTCTATAAATAAAAACAACCTGACTGAAAAGCAAGTCTTAAAAAACTTGTACTTACACCTAGAAGAATATGTTGTCTATAAATAAAAACAACCTGACTGAACAGCAAGTCTTAAAAAACTTGTACTTACACCTAGAAGAATATGTTGTCTATAAATAAAAACAACCTGACTGAACAGCAAGTCTTAAAAAACTTGTACTTACACCTAGAAGAATATGCTGTCTATAAATAAAAACAACCTGACTGAACAGCAAGTCTTAAAAAACTTGTACTTACACCTAGAAGAATATGTTGTCTATAAATAAAAACAACCTGACTGAACAGCAAGTCTTAAAAAACTTGTACTTACACCTAGAAGAATATGTTGTCTATAAATAAAAACCACTTGACTGAACAGCAAGTCTTAAAAAACTTGTACTTACACCTAGAAGAATATGTTGTCTATAAATAAAAACAACCTGACTGAACAGCAAGTCTTAAAAAACTTTTACTTACACCTAGAAGAATATGTTGTCTATAAATAAAAACAACCTGACTGAACAGCAAGTCTTAAAAAACTTTTACTTACACCTAGAAGTATATGTTGTCTTTAAATAAAAACAACCTTACTGAACAGCAAGTCTTAAAAAACTTGTACTTACACCTAGAAGAATATGTTGTCTATAAATAAAAACAACCTGACTGAACAGCAAGTCTTAAAAAACTTTTACTTACACCTAGAAGAATATGCTGTCTATAAATAAAAACAACCTGACTGAAAAGCAAGTCTTAAAAAACTTGTACTTACACCTAGAAGAATATGTTGTCTATAAATAAAAACAACCTGACTGAACAGCAAGTCTTAAAAAACTTGTACTTACACCTAGAAGAATATGTTGTCTATAAATAAAAACAACCTGACTGAACAGCAAGTCTTAAAAAACTTTTACTTACACCTAGAAGAATATGCTGTCTATAAATAAAAACAACCTGACTGAACAGCAAGTCTTAAAAAACTTGTACTTACACCTAGAAGAATATGTTGTCTATAAATAAAAACAACCTGACTGAACAGCAAGTCTTAAAAAACTTGTACTTATACCTAGAAGAATATGTTGTCTATAAATAAAAACCACTTGACTGAACAGCAAGTCTTAAAAAACTTGTACTTACACCTAGAAGAATATGTTGTCTATAAATAAAAACAACTTGACTGAACAGCAAGTCTTAAAAAACTTTTACTTACACCTAGAAGAATATGTTGTCTATAAATAAAAACAACCTGACTGAACAGCAAGTCTTAAAAAACTTTTACTTACACCTAGAAGAATATGCTGTCTATAAATAAAAACAACCTGACTGAACAGCAAGTCTTAAAAAACTTGTACTTACACCTAGAAGAATATGTTGTCTATAAATAAAAACAACCTGACTGAACAGCAAGTCTTAAAAAACTTGTACTTATACCTAGAAGAATATGTTGTCTATAAATAAAAACCACTTGACTGAACAGCAAGTCTTAAAATACTTGTACTTACACCTAGAAGAATATGTTGTCTATAAATAAAAACAACTTGACTGAACAGCAAGTCTTAAAAAACTTGTACTTACACCTAGAAGAATATGTTGTCTATAAATAAAAACAACCTGACTGAACAGCAAGTCTTAAAAAACTTGTATTTACACCTAGAAGAATATGTTGTCTATAAATAAAAACAACCTGACTGAACAGCAAGTCTTAAAAAACTTGTACTTACACCTAGAAGAATATGTTGTCTATAAATAAAAACAACCTGACTGAACAGCAAGTCTTAAAAAACTTGTACTTACACCTAGAAGAATATTTTGTCTATAAAGAAAAACCACTTGACTGAACAGCAAGTCTTAAAAAACTTGTACTTACACCTAGAAGAATATGTTGTCTATAAATAAAAACAACTTGACTGAACAGCAAGTCTTAAAAAACTTGTACTTACACCTAGAAGAATATGTTGTCTATAAATAAAAACAACCTGACTGAACAGCAAGTCTTAAAATACCTTTACTTACACCTAGAAGAATATGTTGTCTATAAATAAAAACAACCTGACTGAACAGCAAGTCTTAAAAAACTTGTACTTGCACCTAGAAGAATATGTTGTCTATAAATAAAAACAACCTGACTGAACAGCAAGTCTTAAAACACTTGTACTTACAACTAGAAGAATATGTTTTCTATAAATAAAAACAACCTGACTGAACAGCAAGTCTTAAAAAACTTGTACTTACACCTAGAAGAATATGTTGTCTATAAATAAAAACAACCTGACTGAACAGCAAGTCTTAAAAAACTTGTACTTACACCTAGAAGAATATGTTGTCTATAAATAAAAACCACTTGACTGAACAGCAAGTCTTAAAAAACTTGTACTTACACCTAGAAGAATATGTTGTCTATAAATAAAAACAACTTGACTGAACAGAAAGTCTTAAAAAACTTGTACTTACACCTAGAAGAATATGTTGTCTATAAATAAAAACAACCTGACTGAACAGCAAGTCTTAAAAAACCTTTACTTACACCTAGAAGAATATGTTGTCTATAAATAAAAACAACCTTACTGAACAGCAAGTCTTAAAAAACTTGTACTTACACCTAGAAGAATATGTTGTCTATAAATAAAAACAACTAGACTGAACAGCAAGTCTTAAAAAACTTGTACTTACACCTAGAAGAATATGTTGTCTATAAATAAAAACAACCTGACTGAACAGCAAGTCTTAAAAAACTTTTACTTACACCTAGAAGAATATGCTGTCTATAAATAAAAACAACCTGACTGAAAAGCAAGTCTTAAAAAACTTGTACTTACACCTAGAAGAATATGTTGTCTATAAATAAAAACAACCTGACTGAACAGCAAGTCTTAAAAAACTTGTACTTACACCTAGAAGAATATGTTGTCTATAAATAAAAACAACCTGACTGAACAGCAAGTCTTAAAAAACTTGTACTTACACCTAGAAGAATATGCTGTCTATAAATAAAAACAACCTGACTGAACAGCAAGTCTTAAAAAACTTGTACTTACACCTAGAAGAATATGTTGTCTATAAATAAAAACAACCTGACTGAACAGCAAGTCTTAAAAAACTTGTACTTACACCTAGAAGAATATGTTGTCTATAAATAAAAACCACTTGACTGAACAGCAAGTCTTAAAAAACTTGTACTTACACCTAGAAGAATATGTTGTCTATAAATAAAAACAACTTGACTGAACAGCAAGTCTTAAAAAACTTGTACTTACACCTAGAAGAATATGTTGTCTATAAATAAAAACAACTTGACTGAACAGCAAGTCTTAAAAAACTTTTACTTACACCTAGAAGAATATGTTGTCTATAAATAAAAACAACTAGACTGAACAGCAAGTCTTAAAAAACTTGTACTTACACCTAGAAGAATATGTTGTCTATAAATAAAAACAACCTGACTGAACAGCAAGTCTTGAAAAACTTGTACTTACACCTAGAAGAATATGTTGTCTATAAATAAAAACAACCTGACTGAACAGCAAGTCTTAAAAAACTTGTACTTACACCTAGAAGAATATGTTGTCTATAAATAAAAACAACCTGACTGAACAGCAAGTCTTAAAAAACTTGTACTTACACCTAGAAGAATATGCTGTCTATAAATAAAAACAACCTGACTGAACAGCAAGTCTTAAAAAAACTTGTACTTACACCTAGAAGAATATGTTGTCTATAAATAAAAACAACCTGACTGAAAAGCAAGTCTTAAAAAACTTTTACTTACACCTAGAAGAATATGTTGTCCATAAATAAAAACAACCTGACTGAACAGCAAGTCTTAAAAAACTTGTACTTACACCTAGAAGAATATGTTGTCTATAAATAAAAACAACCTGACTGAACAGCAAGTCTTAAAAAACTTGTACTTACACCTAGAAGAATATGTTGTCTATAAATAAAAACAACCTGACTGAACAGCAAGTCTTAAAAAACTTGTACTTACACCTAGAAGAATATGTTGTCTATAAATAAAAACAACCTGACTGAACAGCAAGTCTTAAAAAACTTGTACTTACACCTAGAAGAATATGTTGTCTATAAATAAAAACAACCTGACTGAACAGCAAGTCTTAAAAAACTTTTACTTACACCTAGAAGAATATGTTGTCTATAAATAAAAACAACCTGACTGAAAAGCAAGTCTTAAAAAACTTTTACTTACACCTAGAAGAATATGTTGTCCATAAATAAAAACAACCTGACTGAACAGCAAGTCTTAAAAAACTTGTACTTACACCTAGAAGAATATGTTGTCTATAAATAAAAACAACCTGACTGAACAGCAAGTCTTAAAAAACTTGTACTTACACCTAGAAGAATATGTTGTCTATAAATAAAAACAACCTGACTGAACAGCAAGTCTTAAAAAACTTGTACTTACACCTAGAAGAATATGTTGTCTATAAATAAAAACAACCTGACTGAACAGCAAGTCTTAAAAAACTTGTACTTACACCTAGAAGAATATGTTGTCTATAAATAAAAACAACCTGACTGAACAGCAAGTCTTAAAAAACTTTTACTTACACCTAGAATAATATGTTGTCTATAAATAAAAACAACCTGACTGAACAGCAAGTCTTAAAAAACTTGTACTTACACCTAGAAGAATATGTTGTCTATAAATAAAAACAACCTGACTGAAAAGCAAGTCTTAAAAAACTTTTACTTACACCTAGAAGAATATGTTGTCCATAAATAAAAACAACCTGACTGAACAGCAAGTCTTAAAAAACTTGTACTTACACCTAGAAGAATATGTTGTCTATAAATAAAAACAACCTGACTGAACAGCAAGTCTTAAAAAACTTGTACTTACACCTAGAAGAATATGTTGTCTATAAATAAAAACAACCTGACTGAACAGCAAGTCTTAAAAAACTTTTACTTACACCTAGAAGAATATGCTGTCTATAAATAAAAACAACCTGACTGAACAGCAAGTCTTAAAAAACTTTTACTTACACCTAGAAGAATATGTTGTCTATAAATAAAAACAACCTGACTGAACAGCAAGTCTTAAAAAACTTGTACTTACACCTAGAAGAATATGTTGTCTATAAATAAAAACAACCTGACTGAACAGCAAGTCTTAAAAAACTTTTACTTACACCTAGAAGAATATGTTGTCTATAAATAAAAACAACCTGACTGAACAGCAAGTCTTAAAAAACTTGTACTTACACCTAGAAGAATATGTTGTCTATAAATAAAAACAACCTGACTGAACAGCAAGTCTTAAAAAACTTTTACTTACACCTAGAAGAATATGTTGTCTATAAATAAAAACAACCTGACTGAACAGCAAGTCTTAAAAAACTTGTACTTACACCTAGAAGAATATGCTGTCTATAAATAAAAAAAACCTGACTGAACAGCAAGTCTTAAAAAACTTTTACTTACACCTAGAAGAATATGTTGTCTATAAATAAAAACAACCTGACTGAACAGCAAGTCTTAAAAAACTTGTACTTACACCTAGAAGAATATGTTGTCTATAAATAAAAACAACCTGACTGAACAGCAAGTCTTAAAAAACTTTTACTTACACCTAGAAGAATATGTTGTCTATAAATAAAAACAACCTGACTGAACAGCAAGTCTTAAAAAACTTGTACTTACACCTAGAAGAATATGTTGTCTATAAATAAAAACAACCTGACTGAACAGCAAGTCTTAAAAAACTTGTACTTACACCTAGAAGAATATGTTGTCTATAAATAAAAACAACCTGACTGAACAGCAAGTCTTAAAAAACTTGTACTTACACCTAGAAGAATATGTTGTCTATAAATAAAAACAACCTGACTGAAAAGCAAGTCTTAAAAAACTTTTACTTACACCTAGAAGAATATGTTGTCCATAAATAAAAACAACCTGACTGAACAGCAAGTCTTAAAAAACTTGTACTTACACCTAGAAGAATATGTTGTCTATAAATAAAAACAACCTGACTGAACAGCAAGTCTTAAAAAACTTGTACTTACACCTAGAAGAATATGTTGTCTATAAATAAAAACAACCTGACTGAACAGCAAGTCTTAAAAAACTTGTACTTACACCTAGAAGAATATGTTGTCTATAAATAAAAACAACCTGACTGAACAGCAAGTCTTAAAAAACTTGTACTTACACCTAGAAGAATATGTTGTCTATAAATAAAAACAACCTGACTGAACAGCAAGTCTTAAAAAACTTGTACTTACACCTAGAAGAATATGTTGTCTATAAATAAAAACAACCTGACTGAAAAGCAAGTCTTAAAAAACTTTTACTTACACCTAGAAGAATATGTTGTCCATAAATAAAAACAACCTGACTGAACAGCAAGTCTTAAAAAACTTGTACTTACACCTAGAAGAATATGTTGTCTATAAATAAAAACAACCTGACTGAACAGCAAGTCTTAAAAAACTTGTACTTACACCTAGAAGAATATGTTGTCTATAAATAAAAACAACCTGACTGAACAGCAAGTCTTAAAAAACTTTTACTTACACCTAGAAGAATATGCTGTCTATAAATAAAAACAACCTGACTGAACAGCAAGTCTTAAAAAACTTTTACTTACACCTAGAAGAATATGTTGTCTATAAATAAAAACAACCTGACTAAACAGCAAGTCTTAAAAAACTTGTACTTACACCTAGAAGAATATGTTGTCTATAAATAAAAACAACCTGACTGAACAGCAAGTCTTAAAAAACTTTTACTTACACCTAGAAGAATATGTTGTCTATAAATAAAAACAACCTGACTGAACAGCAAGTCTTAAAAAACTTGTACTTACACCTAGAAGAATATGTTGTCTATAAATAAAAACAACCTGACTGAACAGCAAGTCTTAAAAAACTTGTACTTACACCTAGAAGAATATGTTGTCTATAAATAAAAACAACCTGACTGAACAGCAAGTCTTAAAAAACTTGTACTTACACCTAGAAGAATATGCTGTCTATAAATAAAAAAAACCTGACTGAACAGCAAGTCTTAAAAAACTTTTACTTACACCTAGAAGAATATGTTGTCTATAAATAAAAACAACCTGACTGAACAGCAAGTCTTAAAAAACTTGTACTTACACCTAGAAGAATATGTTGTCTATAAATAAAAACAACCTGACTGAACAGCAAGTCTTAAAAAACTTTTACTTACACCTAGAAGAATATGTTGTCTATAAATAAAAACAACCTGACTGAACAGCAAGTCTTAAAAAACTTGTACTTACACCTAGAAGAATATGTTGTCTATAAATAAAAACAACCTGACTGAACAGCAAGTCTTAAAAAACTTGTACTTACACCTAGAAGAATATGTTGTCTATAAAAAAAAACAACCTGACTGAACAGCAAGTCTTAAAAAACTTGTACTTACACCTAGAAGAATATGTTGTCTATAAATAAAAACAAACTGACTCAACAGCAAGTCTTAAAAAACTTGTACTTACACCTAGAAGAATATGCTGTCTATAAATAAAAACAACCTGACTGAACAGCAAGTCTTAAAAAACTTGTACTTACACCTAGAAGAATATGTTGTCTATAAATAAAAACAACCTGACTGAACAGCAAGTCTTAAAAAACTTGTACTTACACCTAGAAGAATATGTTGTCTATAAATAAAAACAACCTGACTGAACAGCAAGTCTTAAAAAACTTGTACTTACACCTAGAAGAATATGTTGTCTATAAATAAAAACAACCTGACTGAACAGCAAGTCTTAAAAAACTTGTACTTACACCTAGAAGAATATGTTGTCTATAAATAAAAACAACCTGACTGAACAGCAAGTCTTAAAAAACTTGTACTTACACCTAGAAGAATATGTTGTCTATAAATAAAAACAACCTGACTGAAAAGCAAGTCTTAAAAAACTTTTACTTACACCTAGAAGAATATGTTGTCCATAAATAAAAACAACCTGACTGAACAGCAAGTCTTAAAAAACTTGTACTTACACCTAGAAGAATATGTTGTCTATAAATAAAAACAACCTGACTGAACAGCAAGTCTTAAAAAACTTGTACTTACACCTAGAAGAATATGTTGTCTATAAATAAAAACAACCTGACTGAACAGCAAGTCTTAAAAAACTTTTACTTACACCTAGAAGAATATGCTGTCTATAAATAAAAACAACCTGACTGAACAGCAAGTCTTAAAAAACTTTTACTTACACCTAGAAGAATATGTTGTCTATAAATAAAAACAACCTGACTGAACAGCAAGTCTTAAAAAACTTGTACTTACACCTAGAAGAATATGTTGTCTATAAATAAAAACAACCTGACTGAACAGCAAGTCTTAAAAAACTTTTACTTACACCTAGAAGAATATGTTGTCTATAAATAAAAACAACCTGACTGAACAGCAAGTCTTAAAAAACTTGTACTTACACCTAGAAGAATATGTTGTCTATAAATAAAAACAACCTGACTGAACAGCAAGTCTTAAAAAACTTTTACTTACACCTAGAAGAATATGTTGTCTATAAATAAAAACAACCTGACTGAACAGCAAGTCTTAAAAAACTTGTACTTACACCTAGAAGAATATGCTGTCTATAAATAAAAAAAACCTGACTGAACAGCAAGTCTTAAAAAACTTTTACTTACACCTAGAAGAATATGTTGTCTATAAATAAAAACAACCTGACTGAACAGCAAGTCTTAAAAAACTTGTACTTACACCTAGAAGAATATGTTGTCTATAAATAAAAACAACCTGACTGAACAGCAAGTCTTAAAAAACTTTTACTTACACCTAGAAGAATATGTTGTCTATAAATAAAAACAACCTGACTGAACAGCAAGTCTTAAAAAACTTGTACTTACACCTAGAAGAATATGTTGTCTATAAATAAAAACAACCTGACTGAACAGCAAGTCTTAAAAAACTTGTACTTACACCTAGAAGAATATGTTGTCTATAAATAAAAACAACCTGACTGAACAGCAAGTATTAAAAAACTTTTACTTACACCTAGAAGAATATGTTTTCTATAAATAAAAACAACCTGACTGAACAGCAAGTCTTAAAAAACTTTTACTTACACCTAGAAGAATATGTTGTCTATAAAAAAAAACAACCTGACTGAACAGCAAGTCTTAAAAAACTTGTACTTACACCTAGAAGAATATGTTGTCTATAAATAAAAACAACCTGCCTCAACAGCAAGTCTTAAAAAACTTGTACTTACACCTAGAAGAATATGCTGTCTATAAATAAAAACAACCTGACTGAACAGCAAGTCTTAAAAAACTTGTACTTACACCTAGAAGAATATGTTGTCTATAAATAAAAACAACCTGACTGAACAGCAAGTCTTAAAAAACTTGTACTTACACCTAGAAGAATATGCTGTCTATAAATAAAAACAACCTGACTGAACAGCAAGTCTTAAAAAACTTGTATTTACACCTAGAAGAATATGCTGTCTATAAAAACAACCTGACTGAACAGCAAGTCTTAAAAAACTTTTACTTACACCTAGAAGAATATGTTGTCTATAAATAAAAACAACCTGACTGAACAGCAAGTCTTAAAAAACTTGTACTTACACCTAGAAGAATATGTTGTCTATAAATAAAAACAACCTGACTGAACAGCAAGTCTTAAAAAACTTGTACTTACACCTAGAAGAATATGTTGTCTATAAATAAAAACAACCTGACTGAACAGCAAGTCTTAAAAAACTTGTACTTACACCTAGAAGAATATGTTGTCTATAAATAAAAACAACCTGACTGAACAGCAAGTCTTAAAAAACTTTTACTTACACCTAGAAGAATATGTTGTCTATAAATAAAAACAACCTGACTGAACAGCAAGTCTTAAAAAACTTGTACTTACACCTAGAAGAATATGTTGTCTATAAATAAAAACAACCTGACTGAACAGCAAGTCTTAAAAAACTTGTACTTACACCTAGAAGAATATGTTGTCTATAAATAAAAACAACCTGACTGAACAGCAAGTCTTAAAAAACTTGTACTTACACCTAGAAGAATATGTTTTCTATAAATAAAAACAACCTGACTCAACAGCAAGTCTTAAAAAACTTTTACTTACACCTAGAAGAATATGTTGTCTATAAAAAAAAACAACCTGACTGAACAGCAAGTCTTAAAAAACTTGTACTTACACCTAGAAGAATATGTTGTCTATAAATAAAAACAACCTGATTGAACAGCAAGTCTTACAAAACTTGTACTTACACCTAGAAGAATATGCTGTCTATAAATAAAAACAACCTAACTGAACAGCAAGTCTTAAAAAACTTGTACTTACACCTAGAAGAATATGTTATCTATAAATAAAAACAACCTGACTGAACAGCAAGTCTTAAAAAACTTGTACTTACACCTAGAAGAATATGCTGTCTATAAATAAAAACAACCTGACTCAACAGCAAGTCTTAAAAAACTTGTACTTACACCTAGAAGAATATGTTGTCTATAAATAAAAACAACCTGACTGAACAGCAAGTCTTAAAAAACTTGTACTTACACCTAGAAGAATATGTTGTCTATAAATAAAAACAACCTGACTGAACAGCAAGTCTAAAAAAACTTGTACTTACACCTAGAAGAATATGCTGTCTATAAAAACAACCTGACTGAACAGCAAGTCTTAAAAAACTTTTACTTACACCTAGAAGAATATGTTGTCTATAAATAAAAACAACCTGACTGAACAGCAAGTCTTAAAAAACTTGTACTTACACATAGAAGAATATGTTGTCTATAAATAAAAACAACCTGACTGAACAGCAAGTCTTAAAAAACTTTTACTTACACCTAGAAGAATATGTTGTCTATAAATAAAAACAACCTGACTGAACAGCAAGTCTTAAAAAACTTTTACTTACACCTAGAAGAATATGTTGTCTATAAATAAAAACAACCTGACTCAACAGCAAGTCTTAAAAAACTTGTACTTACACCTAGAAGAATATGTTGTCTATAAATAAAAACAACCTGACTGAACAGCAAGTCTTAAAAAACTTGTACTTACACCTAGAAGAATATGCTGTCTATAAATAAAAACAACCTGACTGAACAGCAAGTCTTAAAAAACTTGTACTTACACCTAGAAGAATATGTTGTCTCCAAATAAAAACAACCTGACTGAACAGATAGTCTTAAAACACTTGTACTTACACCTAGAAGAATATGTTGTCTATAAATAAAAACAACCTGACTGAACAGCAAGTATTAAAAAACTTTTACTTACACCTAGAAAAATATGTTGTCTATAAATAAAAACAACCTGACTGAACAGCAAGTCTTCAAAAACTTGTACTTACACCTAGAAGAATATGTTGTCTATAAATAAAAACAACCTGACTGAACAGCAAGTCTTAAAAAACTTGTACTTACACCTAGAAGAATATGCTGTCTATAAATAAAAACAACCTGACTGAACAGCAAGTCTTAAAAAACTTGTACTTACACCTAGAAGAATATGTTATCTATAAATAAAAACAACCTGACTGAACAGCAAGTCTTAAAAAACTTGTACTTACACCTAGAAGAATATGCTGTCTATAAATAAAAACAACCTGACTCAACAGCAAGTCTTAAAAAACTTGTACTTACACCTAGAAGAATATGTTGTCTATAAATAAAAACAACCTGACTCAACAGCAAGTCTTAAAAAACTTGTACTTACACCTAGAAGAATATGCTGTCTATAAAAACAACCTGACTGAACAGCAAGTCTTAAAAAACTTTTACTTACACCTAGAAGAATATGTTGTCTATGAATAAAAACAACCTGACTGAACAGCAAGTCTTAAAAAACTTTTACTTACACCTAGAAGAATATGTTGTCTATAAATAAAAACAACCTGACTGAACAGCAAGTCTTAAAAAACTTGTACTTACACCTAGAAGAATATGTTGTCTATAAATAAAAACAACCTGACTGAACAGCAAGTCTTAAAAAACTTTTACTTACACCTAGAAGAATATGTTGTCTATAAATAAAAACAACCTGACTGAACAGCAAGTCTTAAAAAACTTGTACTTACACCTAGAAGAATATGTTGTCCATAAATAAAAACAACCTGACTGAACAGCAAGTCTTAAAAAACTTTTACTTACACCTAGAAGAATATGTTGTCTATAAATAAAAACAACCTGACTGAACAGCAAGTCTTAAAAAACTTGTACTTACACCTAGAAGAATATGTTGTCTATAAATAAAAACAACCTGACTGAACAGCAAGTCTTAAAAAAATTGTACTTACACCTAGAAGAATATGTTATCTATAAATAAAAACAACCTGACTGAACAGCAAGTCTTAAAAAACTTGTACTTACACCTAGAAGAATATGTTGTCTATAAATAAAAACAACCTGACTGAACAGCAAGTCTTAAAAAACTTGTACTTACACCTAGAAGAATATGCTGTCTATAAATAAAACAACCTGACTGAACAGCAAGTCTTAAAAAACTTGTACTTACACCTAGAAGAATATGTTGTCTATAAAAAAAAACAACCTGACTGAACAGCAAGTCTTAAAAAACTTGTACTTACACCTAGAAGAATATGCTGTCTATAAATAAAAACAACCTGACTGAACAGCAAGTCTTAAAAAACTTGTACTTACACCTAGAAGAATATGTTGTCTATAAATAAAAACAACCTGACTGAACAGCAAGTCTTAAAAAACTTGTACTTACACCTAGAAGAATATGCTGTCTATAAAAACAACCTGACTGAACAGCAAGTCTTAAAAAACTTTTACTTACACCTAGAAGAATATGTTGTCTATAAATAAAAACAACCTGACTGAACAGCAAGTCTTAAAAAACTTGTACTTACACCTAGAAGAATATGTTGTCTATAAATAAAAACAACCTGACTGAACAGCAAGTCTTAAAAAACTTTTACTTACACCTAGAAGAATATGTTGTCTATAAATAAAAACAACCTGACTGAACAGCAAGTCTTAAAAAACTTGTACTTACACCTAGAAGAATATGTTGTCTATAAATAAAAACAACCTGACTGAACAGCAAGTCTTAAAAAACTTGTACTTACACCTAGAAGAATATGTTGTCTATAAATAAAAACAACCTGACTGAACAGCAAGTCTTAAAAAACTTGTACTTACACCTAGAAGAATATGTTGTCTATAAATAAAAACAACCTGACTGAACAGCAAGTCTTAAAAAACTTGTACTTACACCTAGAAGAATATGTTGTCTATAAATAAAAACAACCTGACTGAACAGCAAGTCTTAAAAAACTTGTACTTACACCTAGAAGAATATGTTTTCTATAAAAAAAAACAACCTTACTGAACAGCAAGTCTTAAAAAACTTGTACTTACACCTAGAAGAATATGTTGTCTATAAAAAAAAAAAACCTGACTGAACAGCAAGTCTTAAAAAACTTGTACTTACACCTAGAAGAATATGCTGTCTATAAATAAAAACAACCTGACTGAACAGCAAGTCTTAAAAAACTTGTACTTACACCTAGAAGAATATGTTATCTATAAATAAAAACAACCTGACTGAACAGCAAGTCTTAAAAAACTTGTACTTACACCGAGAAGGATATGTTGTCTATAAATAAAAACAACCTGACTCAACAGCAAGTCTTAAAAAACTTGTACTTACACCTAGAAGAATATGCTGTCTATAAATAAAAACAACCTGACTGAACACTAAGTCTTAAAAAACTTTTACTTACACCTAGAAGAATATGTTGTCTATAAATAAAAACAACCTGACTGAACAGCAAGTCTTAAAAAACTTGTACTTACACCTAGAAGAATATGTTGTCTATAAATAAAAACAACCTGACTGAACAGCAAGTCTTAAAAAACTTGTACTTACACCTAGAAGAATATGTTGTCTATAAATAAAAACAACCTGACTGAACAGCAAGTCTTAAAAAACTTGTACTTACACCTAGAAGAATATGTTTTCTATAAATAAAAACAACCTGACTGAACAGCAAGTCTTAAAAAACTTTTACTTACACCTAGAAGAATATGTTGTCTATAAAAAAAAACAACCTGACTGAACAGCAAGTCTTAAAAAACTTGTACTTACACCTAGAAGAATATGCTGTCTATAAAAACAACCTGACTGAACAGCAAGTCTTAAAAAACTTTTACTTACACCTAGAAGAATATGTTGTCTATAAATAAAAACAACCTGACTGAACAGCAAGTCTTAAAAAACTTGTACTTACACCTAGAAGAATATGTTGTCTATAAATAAAAACAACCTGACTGAACAGCAAGTCTTAAAAAACTTGTACTTACACCTAGAAGAATATGTTTTCTATAAATAAAAACAACCTGACTGAACAGCAAGTCTTAAAAAACTTTTACTTACACCTAGAAGAATATGTTGTCTATAAAAAAAAACAACCTGACTGAACAGCAAGTCTTAAAAAACTTGTACTTACACCTAGAAGAATATGTTGTCTATAAATAAAAACAACCTGATTGAACAGCAAGTCTTAAAAAACTTGTACTTACACCTAGAAGAATATGCTGTCTATAAATAAAAACAACCTGACTGAACAGCAAGTCTTAAAAAACTTGTACTTACACCTAGAAGAATATGTTGTCTATAAATAAAAACAACCTGACTGAACAGCAAGTCTTAAAAAACTTGTACTTACACCTAGAAGAATATGCTGTCTATAAATAAAAACAACCTGACTGAACAGCAAGTCTTAAAAAACTTGTACTTACACCTAGAAGAATATGTTATCTATAAATAAAAACAACCTGACTGAACAGCAAGTCTTAAAAAACTTGTACTTACACCGAGAAGGATATGTTGTCTATAAATAAAAACAACCTGACTCAACAGCAAGTCTTAAAAAACTTGTACTTACACCTAGAAGAATATGCTGTCTATAAATAAAAACAACCTGACTGAACACTAAGTCTTAAAAAACTTTTACTTACACCTAGAAGAATATGTTGTCTATAAATAAAAACAACCTGACTGAACAGCAAGTCTTAAAAAACTTGTACTTACACCTAGAAGAATATGTTGTCTATAAATAAAAACAACCTGACTGAACAGCAAGTCTTAAAAAACTTGTACTTACACCTAGAAGAATATGTTGTCTATAAATAAAAACAACCTGACTGAACAGCAAGTCTTAAAAAACTTGTACTTACACCTAGAAGAATATGTTTTCTATAAATAAAAACAACCTGACTGAACAGCAAGTCTTAAAAAACTTTTACTTACACCTAGAAGAATATGTTGTCTATAAAAAAAAACAACCTGACTGAACAGCAAGTCTTAAAAAACTTGTACTTACACCTAGAAGAATATGCTGTCTATAAAAACAACCTGACTGAACAGCAAGTCTTAAAAAACTTTTACTTACACCTAGAAGAATATGTTGTCTATAAATAAAAACAACCTGACTGAACAGCAAGTCTTAAAAAACTTGTACTTACACCTAGAAGAATATGTTGTCTATAAATAAAAACAACCTGACTGAACAGCAAGTCTTAAAAAACTTGTACTTACACCTAGAAGAATATGTTTTCTATAAATAAAAACAACCTGACTGAACAGCAAGTCTTAAAAAACTTTTACTTACACCTAGAAGAATATGTTGTCTATAAAAAAAAACAACCTGACTGAACAGCAAGTCTTAAAAAACTTGTACTTACACCTAGAAGAATATGTTGTCTATAAATAAAAACAACCTGATTGAACAGCAAGTCTTAAAAAACTTGTACTTACACCTAGAAGAATATGCTGTCTATAAATAAAAACAACCTGACTGAACAGCAAGTCTTAAAAAACTTGTACTTACACCTAGAAGAATATGTTGTCTATAAATAAAAACAACCTGACTGAACAGCAAGTCTTAAAAAACTTGTACTTACACCTAGAAGAATATGCTGTCTATAAATAAAAACAACCTGACTGAACAGCAAGTCTTAAAAAACTTGTACTTACACCTAGAAGAATATGCTGTCTATAAAAACAACCTGACTGAACAGCAAGTCTTAAAAAACTTTTACTTACACCTAGAAGAATATGTTGTCTATAAATAAAAACAACCTGACTGAACAGCAAGTCTTAAAAAACTTGTACTTACACCTAGAAGAATATGTTGTCTATAAATAAAAACAACCTGACTGAACAGCAAGTCTTAAAAAACTTGTACTTACACCTAGAAGAATATGTTGTCTATAAATAAAAACAACCTGACTGAACAGCAAGTCTTAAAAAACTTGTACTTACACCTAGAAGAATATGTTGTCTATAAATAAAAACAACCTGACTGAACAGCAAGTCTTAAAAAACTTTTACTTACACCTAGAAGAATATGTTGTCTATAAATAAAAACAACCTGACTGAACAGCAAGTCTTAAAAAACTTGTACTTACACCTAGAAGAATATGTTGTCTATAAATAAAAACAACCTGACTCAACAGCAAGTCTTAAAAAACTTGTACTTACACCTAGAAGAATATGTTGTCTATAAATAAAAACAACCTGACTGAACAGCAAGTCTTAAAAAACTTGTACTTACACCTAGAAGAATATGCTGTCTATAAATAAAAACAACCTGACTCAACAGCAAGTCTTAAAAAACTTTTACTTACACCTAGAAGAATATGTTGTCTATAAAAAAAAACAACCTGACTGAACAGCAAGTCTTAAAAAACTTGTACTTACACCTAGAAGATTATGTTGTCTATAAATAAAAACAACCTGATTGAACAGCAAGTCTTACAAAACTTGTACTTACACCTAGAAGAATATGCTGTCTATAAATAAAAACAACCTGACTGAACAGCAAGTCTTAAAAAACTTGTACTTACACCTAGAAGAATATGTTGTCTATAAATAAAAACAACCTGACTGAACAGCAAGTCTTAAAAAACTTGTACTTACACCTAGAAGAATATGCTGTCTATAAAAACAACCTGACTGAACAGCAAGTCTTAAAAAACTTTTACTTACACCTAGAAGAATATGTTGTCTATAAATAAAAACAACCTGACTGAACAGCAAGTCTTAAAAAACTTGTACTTACACCTAGAAGAATATGTTGTCTATAAATAAAAACAACCTGACTGAACAGCAAGTCTTAAAAAACTTATACTTACACCTAGAAGAATATGTTGTCTATAAATAAAAACAACCTGACTGAACAGCAAGTCTTAAAAAACTTGTACTTACACCTAGAAGAATATGTTGTCTATAAATAAAAACAACCTGACTGAACAGCAAGTCTTAAAAAACTTGTACTTACACCTAGAAGAATATGTTGTCTATAAATAAAAACAACCTGACTGAACAGCAAGTCTTAAAAAACTTGTACTTACACCTAGAAGAATATGTTGTCTATAAATAAAAACAACCTGACTGAACAGCAAGTCTTAAAAAACTTGTACTTACACCTAGAAGAATATGTTGTCTATAAATAAAAACAACCTGACTGAACAGCAAGTCTTAAAAAACTTGTACTTACACCTAGAAGAATATGTTTTCTATAAAAAAAAACAACCTTACTGAAAAGCAAGTCTTAAAAAACTTTTACTTACACCTAGAAGAATATGTTGTCTATAAAAAAAAAAAACCTGACTGAACAGCAAGTCTTAAAAAACTTGTACTTACACCTAGAAGAATATGCTGTCTATAAATAAAAACAACCTGACTGAACAGCAAGTCTTAAAAAACTTGTACTTACACCTAGAAGAATATGTTATCTATAAATAAAAACAACCTGACTGAACAGCAAGTCTTAAAAAACTTGTACTTACACCGAGAAGGATATGTTGTCTATAAATAAAAACAACCTGACTCAACAGCAAGTCTTAAAAAACTTGTACTTACACCTAGAAGAATATGCTGTCTATAAATAAAAACAACCTGACTGAACACTAAGTCTTAAAAAACTTTTACTTACACCTAGAAGAATATGTTGTCTATAAATAAAAACAACCTTACTGAACAGCAAGTCTTAAAAAACTTGTACTTACACCTAGAAGAATATGTTGTCTATAAATAAAAACAACCTGACTGAACAGCAAGTCTTAAAAAACTTGTACTTACACCTAGAAGAATATGTTGTCTATAAATAAAAACAACCTGACTGAACAGCAAGTCTTAAAAAACTTGTACTTACACCTAGAAGAATATGTTGTCTATAAATAAAAACAACCTGACTGAACAGCAAGTCTTAAAAAACTTGTACTTACACCTAGAAGAATATGTTGTCTATAAATAAAAACAACCTGACTGAACAGCAAGTCTTAAAAAACTTGTACTTACACCTAGAAGAATATGTTTTCTATAAATAAAAACAACCTGACTGAACAGCAAGTCTTAAAAAACTTTTACTTACACCTAGAAGAATATGTTGTCTATAAAAAAAAACAACCTGACTGAACAGCAAGTCTTAAAAAACTTGTACTTACACCTAGAAGAATATGCTGTCTATAAAAACAACCTGACTGAACAGCAAGTCTTAAAAAACTTTTACTTACACCTAGAAGAATATGTTGTCTATAAATAAAAACAACCTGACTGAACAGCAAGTCTTAAAAAACTTGTACTTACACCTAGAAGAATATGTTGTCTATAAATAAAAACAACCTGACTGAACAGCAAGTCTTAAAAAACTTGTACTTACACCTAGAAGAATATGTTTTCTATAAATAAAAACAACCTGACTGAACAGCAAGTCTTAAAAAACTATTACTTACACCTAGAAGAATATGTTGTCTATAAAAAAAAACAACCTGACTGAACACCAAGTCTTAAAAAACTTGTACTTACACCTAGAAGAATATGTTGTCTATAAATAAAAACAACCTGATTGAACAGCAAGTCTTAAAAAACTTGTACTTACACCTAGAAGAATATGCTGTCTATAAATAAAAACAACCTGACTGAACAGCAAGTCTTAAAAAACTTGTACTTACACCTAGAAGAATATGTTGTCTATAAATAAAAACAACCTGACTGAACAGCAAGTCTTAAAAAACTTGTACTTACACCTAGAAGAATATGCTGTCTATAAATAAAAACAACCTGACTGAACAGCAAGTCTTAAAAAACTTTTACTTACACCTAGAAGAATATGTTGTCTATAAATAAAAACAACCTGACTGAACAGCAAGTCTTAAAAAACTTGTACTTACACCTAGAAGAATATGTTGTCTATAAATAAAAACAACCTGACTGAACAGCAAGTCTTAAAAAACTTGTACTTACACCTAGAAGAATATGTTGTCTATAAATAAAAACAACCTGACTGAACAGCAAGTCTTAAAAAACTTGTACTTACACCTAGAAGAATATGCTGTCTATAAATAAAAACAACCTGACTCAACAGCAAGTCTTAAAAAACTTTTACTTACACCTAGAAGAATATGTTGTCTATAAAAAAAAACAACCTGACTGAACAGCAAGTCTTAAAAAACTTGTACTTACACCTAGAAGATTATGTTGTCTATAAATAAAAACAACCTGATTGAACAGCAAGTCTTACAAAACTTGTACTTACACCTAGAAGAATATGCTGTCTATAAATAAAAACAACCTGACTGAACACTAAGTCTTAAAAAACTTTTACTTACACCTAGAAGAATATGTTGTCTATAAATAAAAACAACCTGACTGAACAGCAAGTCTTAAAAAACTTGTACTTACACCTAGAAGAATATGTTGTCTATAAATAAAAACAACCTGACTGAACAGCAAGTCTTAAAAAACTTGTACTTACACCTAGAAGAATATGTTGTCTATAAATAAAAACAACCTGACTGAACAGCAAGTCTTAAAAAACTTGTACTTACACCTAGAAGAATATGTTGTCTATAAATAAAAACAACCTGACTGAACAGCAAGTCTTAAAAAACTTGTACTTACACCTAGAAGAATATGTTGTCTATAAATAAAAACAACCTGACTGAACAGCAAGTCTTAAAAAACTTGTACTTACACCTAGAAGAATATGTTTTCTATAAATAAAAACAACCTGACTGAACAGCAAGTCTTAAAAAACTTTTACTTACACCTAGAAGAATATGTTGTCTATAAAAAAAAACAACCTGACTGAACAGCAAGTCTTAAAAAACTTGTACTTACACCTAGAAGAATATGCTGTCTATAAAAACAACCTGACTGAACAGCAAGTCTTAAAAAACTTTTACTTACACCTAGAAGAATATGTTGTCTATAAATAAAAACAACCTGACTGAACAGCAAGTCTTAAAAAACTTGTACTTACACCTAGAAGAATATGTTGTCTATAAATAAAAACAACCTGACTGAACAGCAAGTCTTAAAAAACTTTTACTTACACCTAGAAGAATATGTTGTCTATAAATAAAAACAACCTGACTGAACAGCAAGACTTAAAAAACTTGTACTTACACCTAGAAGAATATGTTGTCTATAAATAAAAACAACCTGACTGAACAGCAAGTCTTAAAAAACTTTTACTTACACCTAGAAGAATATGTTGTCTATAAATAAAAACAACCTGACTGAACAGCAAGTCTTAAAAAACTTGTACTTACACCTAGAAGAATATGTTGTCTATAAATAAAAACAACCTGACTCAACAGCAAGTCTTAAAAAACTTGTACTTACACCTAGAAGAATATGTTGTCTATAAATAAAAACAACCTGACTGAACAGCAAGTCTTAAAAAACTTGTACTTACACCTAGAAGAATATGCTGTCTATAAATAAAAACAACCTGACTCAACAGCAAGTCTTAAAAAACTTTTACTTACACCTAGAAGAATATGTTGTCTATAAAAAAAAAACAACCTGACTGAACAGCAAGTCTTAAAAAACTTGTACTTACACCTAGAAGATTATGTTGTCTATAAATAAAAACAACCTGATTGAACAGCAAGTCTTACAAAACTTGTACTTACACCTAGAAGAATATGCTGTCTATAAATAAAAACAACCTGACTGAACAGCAAGTCTTAAAAAACTTGTACTTACACCTAGAAGAATATGTTATCTATAAATAAAAACAACCTGACTGAACAGCAAGTCTTAAAAAACTTGTACTTACACCGAGAAGAATATGTTGTCTATAAATAAAAACAACCTGACTCAACAGCAAGTCTTAAAAAACTTGTACTTACACCTAGAAGAATATGTTGTCTATAAATAAAAACAACCTGACTGAACAGCAAGTCTTAAAAAACTTGTACTTACACCTAGAAGAATATGTTGTCTATAAATAAAAACAACCTGACTGAACAGCAAGTCTTAAAAAACTTGTACTTACACCTAGAAGAATATGTTGTCTATAAATAAAAACAACCTGACTGAACAGCAAGTCTTAAAAAACTTGTACTTACACCTAGAAGAATATGTTGTCTATAAATAAAAACAACCTGACTGAACAGCAAGTCTTAAAAAACTTGTACTTACACCTAGAAGAATATGCTGTCTATAAAAACAACCTGACTGAACAGCAAGTCTTAAAAAACTTGTACTTACACCTAGAAGAATATGTTGTCTATAAATAAAAACAACCTGACTGAACAGCAAGTCTTAAAAAACTTGTACTTACACCTAGAAGAATATGTTGTCTATAAATAAAAACAACCTGACTGAACAGCAAGTCTTAAAAAACTTTTACTTACACCTAGAAGAATATGTTGTCTATAAATAAAAACAACCTGACTGAACAGCAAGTCTTAAAAAACTTTTACTTACACCTAGAAGAATATGTTGTCTATAAATAAAAACAACCTGACTGAACAGCAAGTCTTAAAAAACTTGTACTTACACCTAGAAGAATATGTTTTCTATAAATAAAAACAACCTGACTGAACAGCAAGTCTTAAAAAACTTTTACTTACACCTAGAAGAATATGTTGTCTATAAAAAAAAACAACCTGACTGAACAGCAAGTCTTAAAAAACTTGTACTAACACCTAGAAGAATATGTTGTCTATAAATAAAAACAACCTGACTGAACAGCAAGTCTTAAAAAACTTGTACTTACACCTAGAAGAATATGCTGTCTATAAATAAAAACAACCTGACGTAACAGCAAGTCTTAAAAAACTTGTACTTACACCTAGAAGAATATGTTGTCTATAAATAAAAACAACCTGACTGAACAGCAAGTCTTAAAAAACTTGTACTTACACCTAGAAGAATATGCTGTCTATAAATAAAAACAACCTGACTGAACAGCAAGTCTTAAAAAACTTGTACTTACACCTAGAAGAATATGCTGTCTATAAAAACAACCTGACTGAACAGCAAGTCTTAAAAAACTTTTACTTACACCTAGAAGAATATGTTGTCTATAAATAAAAACAACATGACTGAACAGCAAGTCTTAAAAAACTTGTACTTACACCTAGAAGAATATGCTGTCTATAAATAAAAACAACCTGACTGAACAGCAAGTCTTAAAACACTTTTACTTACACCTAGAAGAATATGTTGTCTATAAATAAAAACAACCTGACTGAACAGCAAGTCTTAAAAAACTTGTACTTACACCTAGAAGAATATGTTGTCTATAAATAAAAACAACCTGACTGAACAGCAAGTCTTAAAAAACTTGTACTTACACCTAGAATAATATGTTGTCTATAAATAAAAACAACCTGACTGAACAGCAAGTCTTAAAAAACTTGTACTTACACCTAGAAGAATATGTTGTCTATAAATAAAAACAACCTGACTGAACAGCAAGTCTTAAAAAACTTGTACTTACACCTAGAAGAATATGTTGTCTATAAATAAAAACAACCTGACTCAACAGCAAGTCTTAAAAAAACTTGTACTTACACCTAGAAGAATATGTTTTCTATAAATAAAAACAACCTGACTGAACAGCAAGTCTTAAAAAACTTGTACTTACACCTAGAAGAATATGCTGTCTATAAAAACAACCTGACTGAACAGCAAGTCTTAAAAAACTTTTACTTACACCTAGAAGAATATGTTGTCTATAAATAAAAACAACCTGACTGAACAGCAAGTCTTAAAAAACTTGTACTTACACCTAGAAGAATATGTTGTCTATAAATAAAAACAACCTGACTGAACAGCAAGTCTTAAAAAACTTTTACTTACACCTAGAAGAATATGTTGTCTATAAATAAAAACAACCTGACTGAACAGCAAGTCTTAAAAAACTTGTACTTACACCTAGAAGAATATGTTGTCTATAAATAAAAACAACCTGACTGAACAGCAAGTCTTAAAAAACTTTTACTTACACCTAGAAGAATATGTTGTCTATAAATAAAAACAACCTGACTGAACAGCAAGTCTTAAAAAACTTGTACTTACACCTAGAAGAATATGTTTTCTATAAATAAAAACAACCTGACTGAACAGCAAGTCTTAAAAAACTTTTACTTACACCTAGAAGAATATGTTGTCTATAAAAAAAAACAACCTGACTGAACAGCAAGTCTTAAAAAACTTGTACTAACACCTAGAAGAATATGTTGTCTATAAATAAAAACAACCTGACTGAACAGCAAGTCTTAAAAAACTTGTACTTACACCTAGAAGAATATGCTGTCTATAAATAAAAACAACCTGACGTAACAGCAAGTCTTAAAAAACTTGTACTTACACCTAGAAGAATATGTTGTCTATAAATAAAAACAACCTGACTGAACAGCAAGTCTTAAAAAACTTGTACTTACACCTAGAAGAATATGCTGTCTATAAATAAAAACAACCTGACTGAACAGCAAGTCTTAAAAAACTTGTACTTACACCTAGAAGAATATGCTGTCTATAAAAACAACCTGACTGAACAGCAAGTCTTAAAAAACTTTTACTTACACCTAGAAGAATATGTTGTCTATAAATAAAAACAACATGACTGAACAGCAAGTCTTAAAAAACTTGTACTTACACCTAGAAGAATATGCTGTCTATAAATAAAAACAACCTGACTGAACAGCAAGTCTTAAAACACTTTTACTTACACCTAGAAGAATATGTTGTCTATAAATAAAAACAACCTGACTGAACAGCAAGTCTTAAAAAACTTGTACTTACACCTAGAAGAATATGTTGTCTATAAATAAAAACAACCTGACTGAACAGCAAGTCTTAAAAAACTTGTACTTACACCTAGAATAATATGTTGTCTATAAATAAAAACAACCTGACTGAACAGCAAGTCTTAAAAAACTTGTACTTACACCTAGAAGAATATGTTGTCTATAAATAAAAACAACCTGACTGAACAGCAAGTCTTAAAAAACTTGTACTTACACCTAGAAGAATATGTTGTCTATAAATAAAAACAACCTGACTCAACAGCAAGTCTTAAAAAAACTTGTACTTACACCTAGAAGAATATGTTTTCTATAAATAAAAACAACCTGACTGAACAGCAAGTCTTAAAAAACTTTTACTTACACCTAGAAGAATATGTTGTCTATAAAAAAAAACAACCTGACTGAACAGCAAGTCTTAAAAAACTTGTACTTACACCTAGAAGAATATGTTGTCTATAAATAAAAACAACCTGATTGAACAGCAAGTCTTAAAAAACTTGTACTTACACCTAGAAGAATATGCTGTCTATAAATAAAAACAACCTGACTGAACAGCAAGTCTTAAAAAACTTGTACTTACACCTAGAAGAATATGTTATCTATAAATAAAAACAACCTGACTGAACAGCAAGTCTTAAAAAACTTGTACTTACACCGAGAAGAATATGTTGTCTATAAATAAAAACAACCTGACTCAACAGCAAGTCTTAAAAAACTTGTACTTACACCTAGAAGAATATGTTTTCTATAAATAAAAACAACCTGACTGAACAGCAAGTCTTAAAAAACTTGTACTTACACCTAGAAGAATATGTTGTCTATAAATAAAAACAACCTGACTGAACAGCAAGTCTTAAAAAACTTGTACTTACACCTAGAAGAATATGCTGTCTATAAATAAAAACAACCTGACTGAACAGCAAGTCTTAAAAAACTTGTACTTACACCTAGAAGAATATGTTATCTATAAATAAAAACAACCTGACTGAACAGCAAGTCTTAAAAAACTTGTACTTACACCGAGAAGAATATGTTGTCTATAAATAAAAACAACCTGACTCAACAGCAAGTCTTAAAAAACTTGTACTTACACCTAGAAGAATATGTTGTCTATAAATAAAAACAACCTGACTGAACAGCAAGTCTTAAAAAACTTGTACTTACACCTAGAAGAATATGTTGTCTATAAATAAAAACAACCTGACTGAACAGCAAGTCTTAAAAAACTTGTACTTACACCTAGAAGAATATGTTGTCTATAAATAAAAACAACCTGACTGAACAGCAAGTCTTAAAAAACTTGTACTTACACCTAGAAGAATATGTTGTCTATAAATAAAAACAACCTGACTGAACAGCAAGTCTTAAAAAACTTGTACTTACACCTAGAAGAATATGCTGTCTATAAAAACAACCTGACTGAACAGCAAGTCTTAAAAAACTTTTACTTACACCTAGAAGAATATGTTGTCTATAAATAAAAACAACCTGACTGAACAGCAAGTCTTAAAAAACTTGTACTTACACCTAGAAGAATATGTTGTCTATAAATAAAAACAACCTGACTGAACAGCAAGTCTTAAAAAACTTTTACTTACACCTAGAAGAATATGTTGTCTATAAATAAAAACAACCTGACTGAACAGCAAGTCTTAAAAAACTTGTACTTACACCTAGAAGAATATGTTGTCTATAAATAAAAACAACCTGACTGAACAGCAAGTCTTAAAAAACTTTTACTTACACCTAGAAGAATATGTTGTCTATAAATAAAAACAACCTGACTGAACAGCAAGTCTTAAAAAACTTGTACTTACACCTAGAAGAATATGTTTTCTATAAATAAAAACAACCTGACTGAACAGCAAGTCTTAAAAAACTTTTACTTACACCTAGAAGAATATGTTGTCTATAAAAAAAAACAACCTGACTGAACAGCAAGTCTTAAAAAACTTGTACTAACACCTAGAAGAATATGTTGTCTATAAATAAAAACAACCTGACTGAACAGCAAGTCTTAAAAAACTTGTACTTACACCTAGAAGAATATGCTGTCTATAAATAAAAACAACCTGACGTAACAGCAAGTCTTAAAAAACTTGTACTTACACCTAGAAGAATATGTTGTCTATAAATAAAAACAACCTGACTGAACAGCAAGTCTTAAAAAACTTGTACTTACACCTAGAAGAATATGCTGTCTATAAATAAAAACAACCTGACTGAACAGCAAGTCTTAAAAAACTTGTACTTACACCTAGAAGAATATGCTGTCTATAAAAACAACCTGACTGAACAGCAAGTCTTAAAAAACTTTTACTTACACCTAGAAGAATATGTTGTCTATAAATAAAAACAACATGACTGAACAGCAAGTCTTAAAAAACTTGTACTTACACCTAGAAGAATATGCTGTCTATAAATAAAAACAACCTGACTGAACAGCAAGTCTTAAAACACTTTTACTTACACCTAGAAGAATATGTTGTCTATAAATAAAAACAACCTGACTGAACAGCAAGTCTTAAAAAACTTGTACTTACACCTAGAAGAATATGTTGTCTATAAATAAAAACAACCTGACTGAACAGCAAGTCTTAAAAAACTTGTACTTACACCTAGAATAATATGTTGTCTATAAATAAAAACAACCTGACTGAACAGCAAGTCTTAAAAAACTTGTACTTACACCTAGAAGAATATGTTGTCTATAAATAAAAACAACCTGACTGAACAGCAAGTCTTAAAAAACTTGTACTTACACCTAGAAGAATATGTTGTCTATAAATAAAAACAACCTGACTCAACAGCAAGTCTTAAAAAAACTTGTACTTACACCTAGAAGAATATGTTTTCTATAAATAAAAACAACCTGACTGAACAGCAAGTCTTAAAAAACTTTTACTTACACCTAGAAGAATATGTTGTCTATAAAAAAAAACAACCTGACTGAACAGCAAGTCTTAAAAAACTTGTACTTACACCTAGAAGAATATGTTATCTATAAATAAAAACAACCTGACTGAACAGCAAGTCTTAAAAAACTTGTACTTACACCGAGAAGAATATGTTGTCTATAAATAAAAACAACCTGACTCAACAGCAAGTCTTAAAAAACTTGTACTTACACCTAGAAGAATATGTTTTCTATAAATAAAAACAACCTGACTGAACAGCAAGTCTTAAAAAACTTGTACTTACACCTAGAAGAATATGTTGTCTATAAATAAAAACAACCTGACTGAACAGCAAGTCTTAAAAAACTTGTACTTACACCTAGAAGAATATGCTGTCTATAAATAAAAACAACCTGACTGAACAGCAAGTCTTAAAAAACTTGTACTTACACCTAGAAGAATATGTTATCTATAAATAAAAACAACCTGACTGAACAGCAAGTCTTAAAAAACTTGTACTTACACCGAGAAGAATATGTTGTCTATAAATAAAAACAACCTGACTCAACAGCAAGTCTTAAAAAACTTGTACTTACACCTAGAAGAATATGTTGTCTATAAATAAAAACAACCTGACTGAACAGCAAGTCTTAAAAAACTTGTACTTACACCTAGAAGAATATGTTGTCTATAAATAAAAACAACCTGACTGAACAGCAAGTCTTAAAAAACTTGTACTTACACCTAGAAGAATATGTTGTCTATAAATAAAACAACCTGACTGAACAGCAAGTCTTAAAAAACTTGTACTTACACCTAGAAGAATATGTTGTCTATAAATAAAAACAACCTGACTGAACAGCAAGTCTTAAAAAACTTGTACTTACACCTAGAAGAATATGCTGTCTATAAAAACAACCTGACTGAACAGCAAGTCTTAAAAAACTTTTACTTACACCTAGAAGAATATGTTGTCTATAAATAAAAACAACCTGACTGAACAGCAAGTCTTAAAAAACTTGTACTTACACCTAGAAGAATATGTTGTCTATAAATAAAAACAACCTGACTGAACAGCAAGTCTTAAAAAACTTTTACTTACACCTAGAAGAATATGTTGTCTATAAATAAAAACAACCTGACTGAACAGCAAGTCTTAAAAAACTTGTACTTACACCTAGAAGAATATGTTGTCTATAAATAAAAACAACCTGACTGAACAGCAAGTCTTAAAAAACTTTTACTTACACCTAGAAGAATATGTTGTCTATAAATAAAAACAACCTGACTGAACAGCAAGTCTTAAAAAACTTGTACTTACACCTAGAAGAATATGTTTTCTATAAATAAAAACAACCTGACTGAACAGCAAGTCTTAAAAAACTTTTACTTACACCTAGAAGAATATGTTGTCTATAAAAAAAAACAACCTGACTGAACAGCAAGTCTTAAAAAACTTGTACTAACACCTAGAAGAATATGTTGTCTATAAATAAAAACAACCTGACTGAACAGCAAGTCTTAAAAAACTTGTACTTACACCTAGAAGAATATGCTGTCTATAAATAAAAACAACCTGACGTAACAGCAAGTCTTAAAAAACTTGTACTTACACCTAGAAGAATATGTTGTCTATAAATAAAAACAACCTGACTGAACAGCAAGTCTTAAAAAACTTGTACTTACACCTAGAAGAATATGCTGTCTATAAATAAAAACAACCTGACTGAACAGCAAGTCTTAAAAAACTTGTACTTACACCTAGAAGAATATGCTGTCTATAAAAACAACCTGACTGAACAGCAAGTCTTAAAAAACTTTTACTTACACCTAGAAGAATATGTTGTCTATAAATAAAAACAACATGACTGAACAGCAAGTCTTAAAAAACTTGTACTTACACCTAGAAGAATATGCTGTCTATAAATAAAAACAACCTGACTGAACAGCAAGTCTTAAAACACTTTTACTTACACCTAGAAGAATATGTTGTCTATAAATAAAAACAACCTGACTGAACAGCAAGTCTTAAAAAACTTGTACTTACACCTAGAAGAATATGTTGTCTATAAATAAAAACAACCTGACTGAACAGCAAGTCTTAAAAAACTTGTACTTACACCTAGAATAATATGTTGTCTATAAATAAAAACAACCTGACTGAACAGCAAGTCTTAAAAAACTTGTACTTACACCTAGAAGAATATGTTGTCTATAAATAAAAACAACCTGACTGAACAGCAAGTCTTAAAAAACTTGTACTTACACCTAGAAGAATATGTTGTCTATAAATAAAAACAACCTGACTCAACAGCAAGTCTTAAAAAAACTTGTACTTACACCTAGAAGAATATGTTTTCTATAAATAAAAACAACCTGACTGAACAGCAAGTCTTAAAAAACTTTTACTTACACCTAGAAGAATATGTTGTCTATAAAAAAAAACAACCTGACTGAACAGCAAGTCTTAAAAAACTTGTACTTACACCTAGAAGAATATGTTGTCTATAAATAAAAACAACCTGATTGAACAGCAAGTCTTAAAAAACTTGTACTTACACCTAGAAGAATATGCTGTCTATAAATAAAAACAACCTGACTGAACAGCAAGTCTTAAAAAACTTGTACTTACACCTAGAAGAATATGTTATCTATAAATAAAAACAACCTGACTGAACAGCAAGTCTTAAAAAACTTGTACTTACACCGAGAAGAATATGTTGTCTATAAATAAAAACAACCTGACTCAACAGCAAGTCTTAAAAAACTTGTACTTACACCTAGAAGAATATGTTTTCTATAAATAAAAACAACCTGACTGAACAGCAAGTCTTAAAAAACTTGTACTTACACCTAGAAGAATATGTTGTCTATAAATAAAAACAACCTGACTGAACAGCAAGTCTTAAAAAACTTGTACTTACACCTAGAAGAATATGTTGTCTATAAATAAAAACAACCTGACTGAACAGCAAGTCTTAAAAAACTTGTACTTACACCTAGAAGAATATGTTGTCTATAAATAAAAACAACCTGACTGAACAGCAAGTCTTAAAAAACTTGTACTTACACCTAGAAGAATATGTTGTCTATAAATAAAAACAACCTGACTGAACAGCAAGTCTTAAAAAACTTGTACTTACACCTAGAAGAATATGTTGTCTATAAATAAAAACAACCTGACTGAACAGCAAGTCTTAAAAAACTTGTACTTACACCTAGAAGAATATGTTGTCTATAAATAAAAACAACCTGACTGAACAGCAAGTCTTAAA
The DNA here is from genome assembly GCF_053919585.1 of Euprymna scolopes. Classification (NCBI taxonomy): domain Eukaryota; kingdom Metazoa; phylum Mollusca; class Cephalopoda; order Sepiida; family Sepiolidae; genus Euprymna; species Euprymna scolopes. Next base: position 116,532,865 of record NC_136527.1, read on the forward strand.
AAACTTGTACTTACACCTAGAAGAATATGTTGTCTATAAATAAAAACAACCTGACTGAACAGCAAGTCTTAAAAAACTTGTACTTACACCTAGAAGAATATGTTGTCTATAAATAAAAACAACCTGACTGAACAGCAAATCTTAAAAAACTTGTACTTACACCTAGAAGAATATGTTTTCTATAAATAAAAACAACTTGACTGAACAGCAAGTCTTAAAAAACTTTTACTTACACCTAGAAGAATATGTTGTCTATAAAAAAAAAACCTGACTGAACAGCAAGTCTTAAAAAACTTGTACTTACACCTAGAAGAATATGCTGTCTATAAATAAAAACAACCTGACTGAACAGCAAGTCTTAAAAAACTTGTACTTACACCTAGAAGAATATGTTGTCTATAAATAAAAACAACCTGACTGAACAGCAAGTCTTAAAAAACTTGTACTTACACCTAGAAGAATATGTTTTCTATAAATAAAAACAACCTGACTGAACAGCAAGTCTTAAAAAACTTTTACTTACACCTAGAAGAATATGTTGTCTATAAAAAAAAAAAACCTGACTGAACAGCAAGTCTTAAAAAACTTGCACTTACACCTAGAAGAATATGCTGTCTATAAATAAAAACAACCTGACTGAACAGCAAGTCTTAAAAAACTTGTACTTACACCTAGAAGAATATGTTATCTATAAATAAAAACAACCTGACTGAACAGCAAGTCTTAAAAAACTTGTACTTACACCGAGAAGGATATGTTGTCTATAAATAAAAACAACCTTACTCAACAGCAAGTCTTAAAAAACTTGTACTTACACCTAGAAGAATAAGCTGTCTATAAATAAAAACAACCTGACTGAACACTAAGTCTTAAAAAACTTTTACTTACACCTAGAAGAATATGTTGTCTATAAATAAAAACAACCTGACTGAACAGCAAGTCTTAAAAAACTTGTACTTACACCTAGAAGAATATGTTGTCTATAAATAAAAACAACCTGACTGAACAACAAGTCTTAAAAAACTTGTACTTACACCTAGAAGAATATGTTGTCTATAAATAAAAACAACCTGACTGAACAGCAAGTCTTAAAAAACTTGTACTTACACCTAGAAGAATATGTTGTCTATAAAAAAAAACAACCTGACTGAACAGCAAGTCTTAAAAAACTTGTACTTACACCTAGAAGAATATGTTGTCTATAAATAAAAACAACCTGACTGAACAGCAAGTCTTAAAAAACTTGTACTTACACCTAGAAGAATATGTTTTCTATAAATAAAAACAACCTGACTGAACAGCAAGTCTTAAAAAACTTTTACTTACACCTAGAAGAATATGTTGTCTATAAAAAAAAACAACCTGACTGAACAGCAAGTCTTAAAAAACTTGTACTTACACCTAGAAGAATATGCTGTCTATAAATAAAAACAACCTGACTGAACAGCAAGTCTTAAAAAACTTGTACTTACACCTAGAAGAATATGTTATCTATAAATAAAAACAACCTGACTGAACAGCAAGTCTTAAAAAACTTGTACTTACACCTAGAAGAATATGTTGTCTATAAATAAAAACAACCTGACTGAACAGCAAGTCTTAAAAAACTTGTACTTACACCTAGAAGAATATGTTGTCTATAAATAAAAACAACCTGACTGAACAGCAAGTCTTAAAAAACTTGTACTTACACCTAGAAGAATATGTTGTCTATAAATAAAAACAACCTGACTGAACAGCAAGTCTTAAAAAACTTGTACTTACACCTAGAAGAATATGTTGTCTATAAATAAAAACAACCTGACTGAACAGCAAGTCTTAAAAAACTTGTACTTACACCTAGAAGAATATGTTGTCTATAAATAAAAACAACCTGACTGAACAGCAAGTCTTAAAAAACTTGTACTTACACCTAGAAGAATATGTTTTCTATAAATAAAAACAACTTGACTGAACAGCAAGTCTTAAAAAACTTTTACTTACACCTAGAAGAATATGTTGTCTATAAAAAAAAAAACCTGACTGAACAGCAAGTCTTAAAAAACTTGTACTTACACCTAGAAGAATATGCTGTCTATAAATAAAAACAACCTGACTGAACAGCAAGTCTTAAAAAACTTGTACTTACACCTAGATGAATATGTTATCTATAAATAAAAACAACCTGACTGAACAGCAAGTCTTAAAAAACTTGTACTTACACCGAGAAGGATATGTTGTCTATAAAAAAAAACAACCTGACTCAACAGCAAGTCTTAAAAAACTTGTACTTACACCTAGAAGAATATGCTGTCTATAAATAAAAACAACCTGACTGAACACTAAGTCTTAAAAAACTTTTACTTACACCTAGAAGAATATGTTGTCTATAAATAAAAACAACCTGACTGAACAGCAAGTCTTAAAAAACTTGTACTTACACCTAGAAGAATATGTTGTCTATAAATAAAAACAACCTGACTGAACAGCAAGTCTTAAAAAACTTGTACTTACACCTAGAAGAATATGTTGTCTATAAATAAAAACAACCTGACTGAACAGCAAGTCTTAAAAAACTTGTACTTACACCTAGAAGAATATGTTGTCTATAAATAAAAACAACCTGACTGAACAGCAAGTCTTAAAAAACTTGTACTTACACCTAGAAGAATATGTTGTCTATAAATAAAAACAACCTGACTGAACAGCAAGTCTTAAAAAACTTGTACTTACACCTAGAAGAATATGTTTTCTATAAATAAAAAAAACCTGACTGAACAGCAAGTCTTAAAAAACTTTTACTTACACCTAGAAGAATATGTTGTCTATAAAAAAAAACAACCTGACTGAACAGCAAGTCTTAAAAAACTTGTACTTACACCTAGAAGAATATGCTGTCTATAAATAAAAACAACCTGACTGAACAGCAAGTCTTAAAAAACTTGTACTTACACCTAGAAGAATATGTTATCTATAAATAAAAACAACCTGACTGAAGAGCAAGTCTTAAAAAACTTGTACTTACACCGAGAAGGATATGTTGTCTATAAATAAAAACAACCTGACTCAACAGCAAGTCTTAAAAAACTTGTACTTACACCTAGAAGAATATGCTGTCTATAAATAAAAACAACCTGACTGAACAGCAAGTCTTAAAAAACTTGTACTTACACCTAGAAGAATATGTTGTCTATAAATAAAAACAACCTGACTGAACAGCAAGTCTTAAAAAACTTTTACTTACACCTAGAAGAATATGTTGTCTATAAATAAACACAACCTGACTGAACAGCAAGTCTTAAAAAAACTTGTACTTACACCTAGAAGAATATGTTGTCTATAAAAAAAAAAAACCTGACTGAACAGCAAGTCTTAAAAAACTTGTACTTACACCTAGAAGAATATGCTGTCTATAAATAAAAACAACCTGACTGAACAGCAAGTCTTAAAAAACTTGTACTTACACCTAGACGAATATGTTATCTATAAATAAAAACAACCTGACTGAACAGCAAGTCTTAAAAAACTTGTACTTACACCGAGAAGGATATGTTGTCTATAAAAAAAAACAACCTGACTCAACAGCAAGTCTTAAAAAACTTGTACTTACACCTAGAAGAATATGCTGTCTATAAATAAAAACAACCTGACTGAACACTAAGTCTTAAAAAACTTTTACTTACACCTAGAAGAATATGTTGTCTATAAATAAAAACAACCTGACTGAACAGCAAGTCTTAAAAAACTTGTACTTACACCTAGAAGAATATGTTGTCTATAAATAAAAACAACCTGACTGAACAGCAAGTCTTAAAAAACTTTTACTTACACCTAGAAGAATATGTTGTCTATAAATAAAAACAACCTGACTGAACAGCAAGTCTTAAAAAACTTGTACTTACACCTAGAAGAATATGTTGTCTATAAATAAAAACAACCTGACTGAACAGCAAGTCTTAAAAAACTTGTACTTACACCTAGAAGAATATGTTGTCTATAAATAAAAACAACCTGACTGAACAGCAAGTCTTAAAAAACTTGTACTTACACCTAGAAGAATATGTTGTCTATAAATAAAAACAACCTGACTGAACAGCAAGTCTTAAAAAACTTGTACTTACACCTAGAAGAATATGTTTTCTATAAATAAAAACAACTTGACTGAACAGCAAGTCTTAAAAAACTTTTACTTACACCTAGAAGAATATGTTGTCTATAAAAAAAAAAAACCTGACTGAACAGCAAGTCTTAAAAAACTTGTACTTACACCTAGAAGAATATGCTGTCTATAAATAAAAACAACCTGACTGAACAGCAAGTCTTAAAAAACTTGTACTTACACCTAGAAGAATATGTTATCTATAAATAAAAACAACCTGACTGAACAGCAAGTCTTAAAAAACTTGTACTTACACCGAGAAGGATATGTTGTCTATAAAAAAAAACAACCTGACTCAACAGCAAGTCTTAAAAAACTTGTACTTACACCTAGAAGAATATGCTGTCTATAAATAAAAACAACCTGACTGAACACTAAGTCTTAAAAAACTTTTACTTACACCTAGAAGAATATGTTGTCTATAAATAAAAACAACCTGACTGAACAGCAAGTCTTAAAAAACTTGTACTTACACCTAGAAGAATATGTTGTCTATAAATAAAAACAACCTGACTGAACAGCAAGTCTTAAAAAACTTTTACTTACACCTAGAAGAATATGTTGTCTATAAATAAACACAACCTGACTGAACAGCAAGTCTTAAAAAAACTTGTACTTACACCTAGAAGAATATGTTGTCTATAAAAAAAAAAAACCTGACTGAACAGCAAGTCTTAAAAAACTTGTACTTACACCTAGAAGAATATGCTGTCTATAAATAAAAACAACCTGACTGAACAGCAAGTCTTAAAAAACTTGTACTTACACCTAGAAGAATATGTTATCTATAAATAAAAACAACCTGACTGAACAGCAAGTCTTAAAAAACTTGTACTTACACCGAGAAGGATATGTTGTCTATAAAAAAAAACAACCTGACTCAACAGCAAGTCTTAAAAAACTTGTACTTACACCTAGAAGAATATGCTGTCTATAAATAAAAACAACCTGACTGAACACTAAGTCTTAAAAAACTTTTACTTACACCTAGAAGAATATGTTGTCTATAAATAAAAACAACCTGACTGAACAGCAAGTCTTAAAAAACTTGTACTTACACCTAGAAGAATATGTTGTCTATAAATAAAAACAACCTGACTGAACAGCAAGTCTTAAAAAACTTTTACTTACACCTAGAAGAATATGTTGTCTATAAATAAAAACAACCTGACTGAACAGCAAGTCTTAAAAAACTTGTACTTACACCTAGAAGAATATGTTGTCTATAAATAAAAACAACCTGACTGAACAGCAAGTCTTAAAAAACTTGTACTTACACCTAGAAGAATATGTTGTCTATAAATAAAAACAACCTGACTGAACAGCAAGTCTTAAAAAACTTGTACTTACACCTAGAAGAATATGTTGTCTATAAATAAAAACAACCTGACTGAACAGCAAGTCTTAAAAAACTTGTACTTACACCTAGAAGAATATGTTTTCTATAAATAAAAACAACTTGACTGAACAGCAAGTCTTAAAAAACTTTTACTTACACCTAGAAGAATATGTTGTCTATAAAAAAAAAAAACCTGACTGAACAGCAAGTCTTAAAAAACTTGTACTTACACCTAGAAGAATATGCTGTCTATAAATAAAAACAACCTGACTGAACAGCAAGTCTTAAAAAACTTGTACTTACACCTAGAAGAATATGTTATCTATAAATAAAAACAACCTGACTGAACAGCAAGTCTTAAAAAACTTGTACTTACACCGAGAAGGATATGTTGTCTATAAAAAAAAACAACCTGACTCAACAGCAAGTCTTAAAAAACTTGTACTTACACCTAGAAGAATATGCTGTCTATAAATAAAAACAACCTGACTGAACACTAAGTCTTAAAAAACTTTTACTTACACCTAGAAGAATATGTTGTCTATAAATAAAAACAACCTGATTGAACAGCAAGTCTTAAAAAACTTGTACTTACACCTAGAAGAATATGTTATCTATAAATAAAAACAACCTGACTGAACAGCAAGTCTTAAAAAACTTGTACTTACACCTAGAAGAATATGCTGTCTATAAATAAAAACAACCTGACTGAACAGCAAGTCTTAAAAAACTTGTACTTACACCTAGAAGAATATGCTGTCTATAAAAACAACCTGACTGAACAGCAAGTCTTAAAAAACTTTTACTTACACCTAGAAGAATATGTTGTCTATAAATAAAAAAAACCTGACTGAACAGCAAGTCTTAAAAAACTTGTACTTACACCTAGAAGAATATGTTGTCTATAAATAAAAACAACCTGACTGAAAAGCAAGTCTTAAAAAACGTGTACTTACACCTAGAAGAATATGTTGTCTATAAATAAAAACAACCTGACTGAACAGCAAGTCTTAAAAAACTTGTACTTACACCTAGAAGAATATGTTGTCTATAAATAAAAACAACCTGACTGAACAGCAAGTCTTAAAAAACTTGTACTTACACCTAGAAGAATATGTTTTCTATAAAAAAAAACAACCTGACTGAACAGCAAGTCTTAAAAAACTTGTACTTACACCTAGAAGAATATGTTGTCTATAAAAAAAAACAACCTGACTGAACAGCAAGTCTTAAAAAACTTGTACTTACACCTAGAAGAATATGTTGTCTATAAATAAAAACAACCTGATTGAACAGCAAGTCTTAAAAAACTTGTACTTACACCTAGAAGAATATGCTGTCTATAATTAAAAAAAAACCTGACTGAACAGCAAGTCTTAAAAAACTTGTACTTACACCTAGAAGAATATGTTATCTATAAATAAAAACAACCTGACTGAACAGCAAGTCTTAAAAAACTTGTACTTACACCGAGAAGAATATGTTGTCTATAAATAAAAACAACCTGACTCAACAGCAAGTCTTAAAAAACTTGTACTTACACCTAGAAGAATATGCTGTCTATAAATAAAAACAACCTGACTGAACAGCAAGTCTTAAAAAACTTGTACTTACACCTAGAAGAATATGTTGTCTATAAATAAAAACAACCTGACTGAACAGCAAGTCTTAAAAAACTTTTACTTACACCTAGAAGAATAGGTTGTCTATAAATAAACACAACCTGACTGAACAGCAAGTCTTAAAAAACTTGTACTTACACCTAGAAGAATATGCTGTCTATAAATAAAAACAACCTGACTGAACAGCAAGTCTTAAAAAACTTTTACTTACACCTAGAAGAATATGTTGTCTATAAATAAAAACAACCTGACTGAACAGCAAGTCTTAAAAAACTTGTACTTACACCTAGAAGAATATGTTGTCTATAAATAAAAACAACCTGACTGAACAGCAAGTCTTAAAAATCTATTACTTACACCTAGAAGAATATGTTGTCTATAAATAAAAACAACCTGACTGAACAGCAAGTCTTAAAAAACTTGTACTTACACCTAGAAGAATATGTTGTCTATAAATAAAAACAACCTGACTGAACAGCAAGTCTTAAAAAACTTGTACTTACACCTAGAAGAATATGCTGTCTATAAATAAAAACAACCTGACTGAACAGCAAGTCTTAAAAAACTTGTACTTACACCTAGAAGAATATGTTGTCTATAAAAAAAACAACCTGATTGAACAGCAAGTCTTAAAAAACTTGTACTTACACCTAGAAGAATATGCTGTCTATAATTAAAAAAAAACCTGACTGAACAGCAAGTCTTAAAAAACTTGTACTTACACCTAGAAGAATATGTTATCTATAAACAAAAACAACCTGACTGAACAGCAAGTCTTAAAAAACTTGTACTTACACCGAGAAGAATATGTTGTCTATAAATAAAAACAACCTGACTCAACAGCAAGTCTTAAAAAACTTGTACTTACACCTAGAAGAATATGCTGTCTATAAATAAAAACAACCTGACTGAACAGCAAGTCTTAAAAAACTTGTACTTACACCTAGAAGAATATGTTGTCTATAAATAAAAACAACCTGACTGAACAGCAAGTCTAAAAAAACTTTTACTTACACCTAGAAGATTATGTTGTCTATAAATAAACACAACCTGACTGAACAGCAAGTCTTAAAAAACTTGTACTTACACCTAGAAGAATATGCTGTCTATAAATAAAAACAACCTGACTGAACAGCAAGTCTTAAAAAACTTTTACTTACACCTAGAAGAATATGTTGTCTATAAATAAAAACAACCTGACTGAACAGCAAGTCTTAAAAAACTTGTACTTACACCTAGAAGAATATGTTGTCTATAAATAAAAACAACCTGACTGAACAGCAAGTCTTAAAAAACTTTTACTTACACCTAGAAGAATATGTTGTCTATAAATAAAAACAACCTGACTGAACAGCAAGTCTTAAAAAACTTGTACTTACACCTAGAAGAATATGTTGTCTATAAATAAAAACAACCTGACTGAACAGCAAGTCTTAAAAAACTTGTACTTACACCTAGAAGAATATGCTGTCTATAAATAAAAACAACCTGACTGAACAGCAAGTCTTAAAAAACTTGTACTTACACCTAGAAGAATATGTTGTCTATAAATAAAAACAACCTGACTGAACAGCAAGTCTTAAAAAACTTTTACTTACACCTAGAAGAATATGTTGTCTATAAATAAAAACAACCTGACTGAACAGCAAGTCTTAAAAAACTTTTACTTACACCTAGAAGAATATGTTGTCTATAAATAAAAACAACCTGACTGAACAGCAAGTCTTAAAAAACTTGTACTTACACCTAGAAGAATATGCTGTCTATAAATAAACACAACCTGACTGAACAGCAATTCTTAAAAAACTTGTACTTACACCTAGAAGAATATGTTGTCTATAAATAAAAACAACCTGACTGAACAGCAAGTCTTAAAAAACTTGTACTTACACCTAGAAGAATATGTTGTCTATAAATAAAAACAACCTGACTGAACAGCAAGTCTTAAAAAACTTGTACTTACACCTAGAAGAATATGTTGTCTATAAATAAACACAACCTGGCTGAACAGCAAGTCTTAAAAAACTTGTACTTACACCTAGAAGAATATGCTGTCTATAAATAAAAACAACCTGACTGAACAGCAAGTCTTAAAAAACTTTTACTTACACCTAGAAGAATATGTTGTCTATAAATAAAAACAACCTGACTGAACAGCAAGTCTTAAAAAACTTGTACTTACACCTAGAAGAATATGTTGTCTATAAATAAAAACAACCTGACTGAACAGCAAGTCTTAAAAAACTTTTACTTACACCTAGAAGAATATGTTGTCTATAAATAAAAACAACCTGACTGAACAGCAAGTCTTAAAAAACTTGTACTTACACCTAGAAGAATATGTTGTCTATAAATAAAAACAACCTGACTGAACAGCAAGTCTTAAAAAACTTTTACTTACACCTAGAAGAATATGCTGTCTATAAATAAAAACAACCTGACTGAACAGCAAGTCTTAAAAAACTTGTACTTACACCTAGAAGAATATGTTGTCTATAAATAAAAACAACCTGACTGAACAGCAAGTCTTAAAAAACTTTTACTTACACCTAGAAGAATATGTTGTCTATAAATAAAAACAACCTGACTGAACAGCAAGTCTTAAAAAACTTTTACTTACACCTAGAAGAATATGTTGTCTATAAATAAAAACAACCTGACTGAACAGCAAGTCTTAAAAAACTTGTACTTACACCTAGAAGAATATGTTGTCTATAAATAAAAACAACCTGACTGAACAGCAAGTCTTAAAAAACTTGTACTTACACCTAGAAGAATATGTTTTCTATAAATAAAAACAACCTGACTGAACAGCAAGTCTTAAAAAACTTGTACTTACACCTAGAAGAATATGTTTTCTATAAATAAAAACAACCTGACTGAACAGCAAGTCTTAAAAAACTTTTACTTACACCTAGAAGAATATGTTGTCTATAAAAAAAAACAACCTGACTGAACAGCAAGTCTTAAAAAACTTGTACTTACACCTAGAAAAATATGCTGTCTATAAATAAAAACAACCTGACTGAACAGCAAGTCTTAAAAAACTTGTACTTACACCTAGAAGAATATGTTATCTATAAATAAAAACAACCTGACTGAACAGCAAGTCTTAAAAAACTTGTACTTACACCTAGAAGAATATGTTATCTATAAATAAAAACAACCTGACTGAACAGCAAGTCTTAAAAAACTTGTACTTACACCTAGAAGAATATGTTGTCTATAAATAAAAACAACCTGACTGAACAGCAAGTCTTAAAAAACTTTTACTTACACCTAGAAGAATATGTTGTCTATAAATAAAAACAACCTGACTCAACAGCAAGTCTTAAAAAACTTGTACTTACACCTAGAAGAATATGTTGTCTATAAAAAAAAAAAACCTGACTGAACAGCAAGTCTTAAAAAACTTGTACTTACACCTAGAAGAATATGCTGTCTATAAATAAAAACAACCTGACTGAACAGCAAGTCTTAAAAAACTTGTACTTACACCTAGAAGAATATGTTATCTATAAATAAAAACAACCTGACTGAACAGCAAGTCTTAAAAAACTTGTACTTACACCGAGAAGGATATGTTGTCTATAAAAAAAAACAACCTGACTCAACAGCAAGTCTTAAAAAACTTGTACTTACACCTAGAAGAATATGCTGTCTATAAATAAAAACAACCTGACTGAACACTAAGTCTTAAAAAACTTTTACTTACACCTAGAAGAATATGTTGTCTATAAATAAAAACAACCTGACTGAACAGCAAGTCTTAAAAAACTTGTACTTACACCTAGAAGAATATGTTGTCTATAAATAAAAACAACCTGACTGAACAGCAAGTCTTAAAAAACTTGTACTTACACCTAGAAGAATATGTTGTCTATAAATAAAAACAACCTGACTGAACAGCAAGTCTTAAAAAACTTGTACTTACACCTAGAAGAATATGTTGTCTATAAATAAAAACAACCTGACTGAACAGCAAGTCTTAAAAAACTTGTACTTACACCTAGAAGAATATGTTGTCTATAAATAAAAACAACCTGACTGAACAGCAAGTCTTAAAAAACTTTTACTTACACCTAGAAGAATATGTTGTCTATAAATAAAAACAACCTGACTGAACAGCAAGTCTTAAAAAACTTTTACTTACACCTAGAAGAATATGTTGTCTATAAATAAAAACAACCTGACTGAACAGCAAGTCTTAAAAAACTTGTACTTACACCTAGAAGAATATGCTGTCTATAAATAAAAACAACCTGACTGAACAGCAAGTCTTAAAAAACTTGTACTTACACCTAGAAGAATATGTTATCTATAAATAAAAACAACCTGATTGAACAGCAAGTCTTAAAAAACTTGTACTTACACCTAGAAGAATATGTTGTCTATAAATAAAAACAACCTGACTCAACAGCAAGTCTTAAAAAACTTGTACTTACACCTAGAAGAATATGTTGTCTATAAAAAAAAACAACCTGACTCAACAGCAAGTCTTAAAAAACTTGTACTTACACCTAGAAGAATATGTTATCTATAAATAAAAACAACCTGACTGAACAGCAAGTCTTAAAAAACTTGTACTTACACCTAGAAGAATATGCTGTCTATAAATAAAAACAACCTGACTGAACAGCAAGTCTTAAAAAACTTGTACTTACACCTAGAAGAATATGCTGTCTATAAAAACAACCTGACTGAACAGCAAGTCTTAAAAAACTTTTACTTACACCTAGAAGAATATGTTGTCTATAAATAAAAACAACCTGACTGAACAGCAAGTCTTAAAAAACTTGTACTTACACCTAGAAGAATATGTTGTCTATAAATAAAAACAACCTGACTGAAAAGCAAGTCTTAAAAAACGTGTACTTACACCTAGAAGAATATGTTGTCTATAAATAAAAACAACCTGACTGAACAGCAAGTCTTAAAAAACTTGTACTTACACCTAGAAGAATATGTTGTCTATAAATAAAAACAACCTGACTGAACAGCAAGTCTTAAAAAACTTGTACTTACACCTAGAAGAATATGTTTTCTATAAATAAAAACAACCTGACTGAACAGCAAGTCTTAAAAAACTTTTACTTACACCTAGAAGAATATGTTGTCTATAAAAAAAAACAACCTGACTGAACAGCAAGTCTTAAAAAACTTGTACTTACACCTAGAAGAATATGTTGTCTATAAATAAAAACAACCTGATTGAACAGCAAGTCTTAAAAAACTTGTACTTACACCTAGAAGAATATGCTGTCTATAATTAAAAAAAAACCTGACTGAACAGCAAGTCTTAAAAAACTTGTACTTACACCTAGAAGAATATGTTATCTATAAATAAAAACAACCTGACTGAACAGCAAGTCTTAAAAAACTTGTACTTACACCGAGAAGAATATGTTGTCTATAAATAAAAACAACCTGACTCAACAGCAAGTCTTAAAAAACTTGTACTTACACCTAGAAGAATATGCTGTCTATAAATAAAAACAACCTGACTGAACAGCAAGTCTTAAAAAACTTGTACTTACACCTAGAAGAATATGTTGTCTATAAATAAAAACAACCTGACTGAACAGCAAGTCTTAAAAAACTTTTACTTACACCTAGAAGAATATGTTGTCTATAAATAAACACAACCTGACTGAACAGCAAGTCTTAAAAAACTTGTACTTACACCTAGAAGAATATGCTGTCTATAAATAAAAACAACCTGACTGAACAGCAAGTCTTAAAAAACTTTTACTTACACCTAGAAGAATATGTTGTCTATAAATAAAAACAACCTGACTGAACAGCAAGTCTTAAAAAACTTGTACTTACACCTAGAAGAATATGTTGTCTATAAATAAACACAACCTGACTGAACAGCAAGTCTTAAAAAACTTTTACTTACACCTAGAAGAATATGTTGTCTATAAATAAAAACAACCTGACTGAACAGCAAGTCTTAAAAAACTTGTACTTACACCTAGAAGAATATGTTGTCTATAAATAAAAACAACCTGACTGAACAGCAAGTCTTAAAAAACTTGTACTTACACCTAGAAGAATATGCTGTCTATAAATAAAAACAACCTGACTGAACAGCAAGTCTTAAAAAACTTGTACTTACACCTAGAAGAATATGTTGTCTATAAATAAAAACAACCTGACTGAACAGCAAGTCTTAAAAAACTTTTACTTACACCTAGAAGAATATGTTGTCTATAAATAAAAACAACCTGACTGAACAGCAAGTCTTAAAAAACTTTTACTTACACCTAGAAGAATATGTTGTCTATAAATAAAAACAACCTGACTGAACAGCAAGTCTTAAAAAACTTGTACTTACACCTAGAAGAATATGCTGTCTATAAATAAACACAACCTGACTGAACAGCAATTCTTAAAAAACTTGTACTTACACCTAGAAGAATATGTTGTCTATAAATAAAAACAACCTGACTGAACAGCAAGTCTTAAAAAACTTGTACTTACACCTAGAAGAATATGTTGTCTATAAATAAAAACAACCTGACTGAACAGCAAGTCTTAAAAAACTTGTACTTACACCTAGAAGAATATGTTGTCTATAAATAAAAACAACCTGACTGAACAGCAAGTCTTAAAAAACTTGTACTTACACCTAGAAGAATATGTTGTCTATAAATAAAAACAACCTGACTGAACAGCAAGTCTTAAAAAACTTGTACTTACACCTAGAAGAATATGTTGTCTATAAATAAAAACAACCTGACTGAACAGCAAGTCTTAAAAAACTTGTACTTACACCTAGAAGAATATGCTGTGTATAAATAAAAACAACCTGACTGAACAGCAAGTCTTAAAAAACTTGTACTTACACCTAGAAGAATATGTTGTCTATAAATAAAAACAACCTGACTGAACAGCAAGTCTTAAAAAACTTGTACTTACACCTAGAAGAATATGTTGTCTATAAAAAAAAACAACCTGACTGAACAGCAAGTCTTAAAAAACTTGTACTTACACCTAGAAGAATATGCTGTCTATAAATAAACACAACCTGACTGAACAGCAATTCTTAAAAAACTTGTACTTACACCTAGAAGAATATGTTGTCTATAAATAAAAACAACCTGACTGAACAGCAAGTCTTAAAAAACTTGTACTTACACCTAGAAGAATATGTTGTCTATAAATAAAAACAACCTGACTGAACAGCAAGTCTTAAAAAACTTGTACTTACACCTAGAAGAATATGTTGTCTATAAATAAAAACAACCTGACTGAACAGCAAGTCTTAAAAAACTTGTACTTACACCTAGAAGAATATGTTGTCTATAAATAAAAACAACCTGACTGAACAGCAAGTCTTAAAAAACTTGTACTTACACCTAGAAGAATATGCTGTGTATAAATAAAAACAACCTGACTGAACAGCAAGTCTTAAAAAACTTGTACTTACACCTAGAAGAATATGTTGTCTATAAATAAAAACAACCTGACTGAACAGCAAGTCTTAAAAAACTTGTACTTACACCTAGAAGAATATGCTGTCTATAAATAAAAACAACCTGACTGAACAGCAAGTCTGAAAAAACTTGTACTTACACCTAGAAGAATATGCTGTCTATAAAAACAACCTGACTGAACAGCAAGTCTTAAAAAACTTTTACTTACACCTAGAAGAATATGTTGTCTATAAATAAAAACAACCTGACTGAACAGCAAGTCTTAAAAAACTTGTACTTACACCTAGAAGAATATGTTGTCTTTAAATAAAAACAACCTGACTGAACAGCAAGTCTTAAAAAACGTGTACTTACACCTAGAAGAATATGTTTTCTATAAATAAAAACAACCTGACTGAACAGCAAGTCTTAAAAAACTTTTACTTACACCTAGAAGAATAGTTTGTCTATAAAAAAAAACAACCTGACTGAACAGCAAGTCTTAAAAAACTTGTACTTACACCTAGAAGAATATGTTGTCTATAAATAAAAACAACCTGATTGCACAGTAAGTCTTAAAAAACTTGTACTTACACCTAGAAGAATATGCTGTCTATAAATAAAAAAAAACCTGACTGAACAGCAAGTCTTAAAAAACTTGTACTTACACCTAGAAGAATATGTTATCTATAAATAAAAACAACCTGACTGAACAGCAAGTCTTAAAAAACTTGTACTTACACCGAGAAGAATATGTTGTCTATAAATAAAAACAACCTGACTCAACAGCAAGTCTTA
The DNA here is from genome assembly GCF_053919585.1 of Euprymna scolopes. Classification (NCBI taxonomy): domain Eukaryota; kingdom Metazoa; phylum Mollusca; class Cephalopoda; order Sepiida; family Sepiolidae; genus Euprymna; species Euprymna scolopes. Next base: position 116,548,183 of record NC_136527.1, read on the forward strand.
AAAAACTTGTACTTACACCTAGAAGAATATGCTGTCTATAAATAAAAACAACCTGACTGAACAGCAAGTCTTAAAAAACTTGTACTTACACCTAGAAGAATATGTTGTCTATAAATAAAAACAACCTGACTGAACAGCAAGTCTTAAAAAACTTTTACTTACACCTAGAAGAATATGTTGTCTATAAATAAACACAACCTGACTGAACAGCAAGTCTTAAAAAACTTGTACTTACACCTAGAAGAATATGCTGTCTATAAATAAAAACAACCTGACTGAACAGCAAGTCTTAAAAAACTTTTACTTACACCTAGAAGAATATGTTGTCTATAAATAAAAACAACCTGACTGAACAGCAAGTCTTAAAAAACTTGTACTTACACCTAGAAGAATATGTTGTCTATAAATAAAAACAACCTGACTGAACAGCAAGTCTTAAAAAACTTTTACTTACACCTAGAAGAATATGTTGTCTATAAATAAAAACAACCTGACTGAACAGCAAGTCTTAAAAAACTTGTACTTACACCTAGAAGAATATGTTGTCTATAAATAAAAACAACCTGACTGAACAGCAAGTCTTAAAAAACTTGTACTTACACCTAGAAGAATATGCTGTCTATAAATAAAAACAACCTGACTGAACAGCAAGTCTTAAAAAACTTGTACTTACACCTAGAAGAATATGTTATCTATAAATAAAAACAACCTGACTGAACAGCAAGTCTTAAAAAACTTGTACTTACACCTAGAAGAATATGTTGTCTATAAATAAAAACAACCTGACTCAACAGCAAGTCTTAAAAAACTTGTACTTACACCTAGAAGAATATGCTGTCAATAAATAAAAACAACCTGACTGAACAGCAAGTCTTAAAAAACTTTTACTTACACCTAGAAGAATATGTTGTCTATAAAAAAAACAACCTGACTGAACAGCAAGTCTTAAAAAACTTGTACTTACACCTAGAAGAAAATGCTGTCTATAAATAAAAACAACCTGACTGAACAGCAAGTCTTAAAAAACTTGTACTTACACCTAGAAGAATATGTTGTCTATAAATAAAAACAACCTGACTGAACAGCAAGTCTTAAAAAACTTGTACTTACACCTAGAAGAATATGTTGTCTATAAATAAAAACAACCTGACTGAACTGCAAGTCTTAAAAAACTTGTACTTACACCTAGAAGAATATGTTGTCTATAAATAAAAACAACCTGACTGAACAGCAAGTCTTAAAAAACTTGTACTTACACCTAGAAGAATATGTTGTCTATAAATAAAAACAACCTGACTGAACAGCAAGTCTTAAAAAACTTGTACTTACACCTAGAAGAATATGCTGTCTATAAAAACAACCTGACTGAACAGCAAGTCTTAAAAAACTTTTACTTACACCTAGAAGAATATGTTGTCTATAAATAAAAACAACCTGACTGAACAGCAAGTCTTAAAAAACTTGTACTTACACCTAGAAGAATATGTTGTCTATAAATAAAAACAACCTGACTGAACAGCAAGTCTTAAAAAACTTGTACTTACACCTAGAAGAATATGTTGTCTATAAATAAAAACAACCTGACTGAACAGCAAGTCTTAAAAAACTTGTACTTACACCTAGAAGAATATGTTGTCTATAAATAAAAACAACCTGACTGAACAGCAAGTCTTAAAAAACTTTTACTTACACCTAGAAGAATATGTTGTCTATAAATAAAAACAACCTGACTGAACAGCAAGTCTTAAAAAACTTGTACTTACACCTAGAAGAATATGCTGTCTATAAATAAAAACAACCTGACTGAACAGCAAGTCTTAAAAAACTTGTACTTACACCTAGAAGAATATGTTGTCTATAAATAAAAACAACCTGACTGAACAGCAAGTCTTAAAAAACTTGTACTTACACCTAGAAGAATATGTTGTCTATAAATAAAAACAACCTGACTGAACAGCAAGTCTTAAAAAACTTGTACTTACACCTAGAAGAATATGTTGTCTATAAATAAAAACAACCTGACTGAACAGCAAGTCTTAAAAAACTTGTACTTACACCTAGAAGAATATGTTGTCTATAAATAAAAACAACCTGACTGCACAGCAAGTCTTAAAAAACTTGTACTTACACCTAGAAGAATATGTTGTCTATAAATAAAAACAACCTGACTGAACAGCAAGTCTTAAAAAACTTGTACTTACACCTAGAAGAATATGTTTTCTATAAATAAAAACAACCTGACTGAACAGCAAGTCTTAAAAAACTTTTACTTACACCTAGAAGAATATGTTGTCTATAAAAAAAAACAACCTGACTGAACAGCAAGTCTTAAAAAACTTGTACTTACACCTAGAAGAATATGTTGTCTATAAATAAAAACAACCTGACTGAACAGCAAGTCTTAAAAAACTTGTACTTACACCTAGAAGAATATGCTGTCTATAAATAAAAACAACCTGACTGAACAGCAAGTCTTAAAAAACTTGTACTTACACCTAGAAGAATATGTTGTCTATAAATAAAAACAACCTGACTGAACAGCAAGTCTTAAAAAACTTGTACTTACACCTAGAAGAATATGCTGTCTATAAATAAAAACAACCTGACTGAACAGCAAGTCTTAAAAAACTTGTACTTACACCTAGAAGAATATGCTGTCTATAAAAACAACCTGACTGAACAGCAAGTCTTAAAAAACTTTTACTTACACCTAGAAGAATATGTTGTCTATAAATAAAAACAACCTGACTGAACAGCAAGTCTTAAAAAACTTGTACTTACACCTAGAAGAATAGGTTGTCTATAAATAAAAACAACCTGACTGAACAGCAAGTCTTAAAAAACTTTTACTTACACCTAGAAGAATATGTTGTCTATAAATAAAAACAACCTGACTGAACAGCAAGTCTTAAAAAACTTGTACTTACACCTAGAAGAATATGTTGTCTATAAATAAAAACAACCTGACTGAACAGCAAGTCTTAAAAAACTTTTACTTACACCTAGAAGAATATGTTGTCTATAAATAAAAACAACCTGACTGAACAGCAAGTCTTAAAAAACTTTTACTTACACCTAGAAGAATATGTTGTCTATAAATAAAAACAACCTGACTGAACAGCAAGTCTTAAAAAACTTGTACTTACACCTAGAAGAATATGTTGTCTATAAATAAAAACAACCTGACTGAACAGCAAGTCTTAAAAAACTTGTACTTACACCTAGAAGAATATGTTTTCTGTAAATAAAAACAACCTGACTGAACAGCAAGTCTTAAAAAACTTTTACTTACACCTAGAAGAATATGTTGTCTATAAATAAAAACAACCTGACTGAACAGCAAGTCTTAAAAAACTTGTACTTACACCTAGAAGAATATGTTGTCTATAAATAAAAACAACCTGACTGAACAGCAAGTCTTAAAAAACTTGTACTTACACCTAGAAGAATATGCTGTCTATAAATAAAAACAACCTGACTGAACAGCAAGTCTTAAAAAACTTGTACTTACACCTAGAAGAATATGTTGTCTATAAATAAAAACAACCTGACTGAACAGCAAGTCTTAAAAAACTTGTACTTACACCTAGAAGAATATGCTGTCTATAAATAAAAACAACCTGACTGAACAGCAAGTCTTAAAAAACTTGTACTTACACCTAGAAGAATATGTTGTCTATAAATAAAAACAACCTGACTGAACAGCAAGTCTTAAAAAACTGGTACTTACACCTAGAAGAATATGTTGTCTATAAATAAAAACAACCTGACTGAACAGCAAGTCTTAAAAATCTTTTACTTACACCTAGAAGAATATGTTGTCTATAAATAAAAACAACCTGACTGAACAGCAAGTCTTAAAAAACTTGTACTTACACCTAGAAGAATATGTTGTCTATAAATAAAAACAACCTGACTGAACAGCAAGTCTTAAAAAACTTGTACTTACACCTAGAAGAATATGTTGTCTATAAATAAAAACAACCTGACTGAACAGCAAGTCTTAAAAAACTTTTACTTACACCTAGAAGAATATGCTGTCTATAAATAAAAACAACCTGACTGAACAGCAAGTCTTAAAAAACTTGTTTTTACACCTAGAAGAATATGTTGTCTATAAATAAAAACAACCTGACTGAACGGCAAGTCTTAAAAAACTTGTACTTACACCTAGAAGAATATGTTGTCTATAAATAAAAACAACCTGACTGAACAGCAAGTCTTAAAAAACTTGTACTTACACCTAGAAGAATATGTTGTCTATAAATAAAAACAACCTGACTGAACAGCAAGTCTTAAAAAACTTTTACTTACACCTAGAAGAATATGCTGTCTATAAATAAAAACAACCTGACTGAACAGCAAGTCTTAAAAAACTTGTACTTACACCTAGAAGAATATGTTGTCTATAAATAAAAACAACCTGACTGAACAGCAAGTCTTAAAAAACTTGTACTTACACCTAGAAGAATATGCTGTCTATAAATAAAAACAACCTGACTGAACAGCAAGTCTTAAAAAACTTGTACTTACACCTAGAAGAATATGTTATCTATAAATAAAAACAACCTGACTGAACAGCAAGTCTTAAAAAACTTGTACTTACACCTAGAAGAATATGTTGTCTATAAATAAAAACAACCTGACTGAACAGCAAGTCTTAAAAAACTTGTACTTACACCTAGAAGAATATGCTGTCTATAAATAAAAACAACCTGACTGAACAGCAAGTCTTAAAAAACTTTTACTTACACCTAGAAGAATATGTTGTCTATAAATAAAAACAACCTGACTGAACAGCAAGTCTTAAAAAACTTGTACTTACACCTAGAAGAATATGTTGTCTATAAATAAAAACAACCTGACTGAACAGCAAGTCTTAAAAAACTTGTACTTACACCTAGAAGAATATGTTGTCTATAAATAAAAACAACCTGACTGAACAGCAAGTCTTAAAAAACTTGTACTTACACCTAGAAGAATATGCTGTCTATAAATAAAAACAACCTGACTGAACAGCAAGTCTTAAAAAACTTGTACTTACACCTAGAAGAATATGTTGTCTATAAATAAAAACAACCTGACTGAACAGCAAGTCTTAAAAAACTTTTACTTAATATTTACTGTTCTTCTGTGTTCATTTTTACCTGTTTTTCATCAAAAATCTGTAGTGTGTTTTCATCAGTTACATCAGGTTAGGAATCCTATACTCTGCTATAATCTTCATTTTCATCAGTTACATCAGGTTAGGAATCCTATACTCTGCTATAATCTTCATTTTCATATCAGTGCAGAATACATGAATACGAAAAGGAAGTGTAGATAACTACTAAAAGACAATCATACTACAATGTGAACATTGGTTAAAAACTAAGAAAATATAGTAAACATCTACGATATTAAATCAGGGTCGTGGTGAATTTGGTAGGGGGACATTTTTATTATTATTATTATTATAATTATTATTATCATTATTATTATTATTATCATTATTATTATTATTATTATTATTATTTCACTCACTAGGAGTCTCACAGGCCGCCATTAGTGATCGCTCACTGGCAGTAACCTGTGGTATTCACTGGAGACCGTGTGACAACAAGTCTCTCCAGATTTCCAATGTTCTCCACCTCTTGATGGCTCGTGCAGATGATTGCGCATTATCACAACAGCCCTTTGCCATTGATTTCTTGTTGACATCGGCCATAGGTGTTTCATGGGGTCTGGATGAGCAAATGACAAGGTACCAGACTTTAACTGCACACTTTCAGTGGAGATCTGGTTAGTACTCTCCCACCTCGGACTTTCCATCCTCCCTGACCCTTCACAACTAGTTGGTGTGGCGCCAGTCGATGTCATCTACAGTGTTTTATGGCACTTCATGGGGAACATGGATCCTGCGCGAATGGGTTTTAATTAAATGGTTGCTCTATGGGGTTTTCTTTCACTTCCTTTGTATATATCTAATTTTTTTTGTAATTGAGTGTGTATTGATTTTTTTTTAATTTCTTTTATTAAATTAAGTTAATACTTTTATTTCGTACTTGCTTTTATTGTCATCTCATTTTAATTTATTTTTATAATCATATTTCCCACATTAAATATTTTTTTTATTTTTTGTTACATTTTTAAATAATGCTTTTGGCCTTTTTTTTACTCAAATAGTACCAACAAAACTTTTTCAGATTAATAAACAAATGAAAACCTTTTCTGTATGCTCTTTTTACAGAGCAACTATTAAATTTAAACTCGTTTATGCAGGGTCCATGTTCTACATGAAGTACTTTTTTTATTATTGTTGCTGTTATTATTAGTAGTATTATAAATAATAATAATAATAATAATAATAATAATAATAATAATAATAATAATAATAATAAGAGTGATTGTGCAGTGTATGTTTTTTTTCACAACTTTGCCTCAACGGTTCGGGTTCGATCCTCATACTTACTTTTTTAACCCTCCCCCACACCTCCAAACACCCGAGCAACGCCGGGTACCCCTCGCTAGTTCAATATAAAATATAAATATTATCTTTGTAAAATTACGTAATTTTAAAGCAATATATAATCTAATAATGATAAAATTGAATTATGAATTTAGGGAACAAACAATTAAAGAAACATAAAACACAAACAATTATTGGCCTTCAGGAAAAGATCACAGTGTAGTATCCAGAGTGCCCCTTATTAGAGAGCTAGAGTTTCTCCACAAGGTTATATGTTGAAATATTTAAATAACTATTACTTTTAATACAGAAATTACATTTAAAGTTTTGGTTTTCTGTTCTTCTGTGTTCATTTTACCCGTTTTTCATCAAAATCTGTATTTTCATCGTGAATGGATTTTACTTAAATGGCTGCTCCATGGGGTTTTCTTTCACTTGCTTTGTATATATCTCATTTATTTTTGTAATTGAGTGTGTATTCATTTAAAAAAAAAAAATTATTTTATTAAATTTAGTTCATACTTTTATTTCGTACTTGCTTTTATTTTCATCTCATTTTAATTTATTTTTATAATCATATTTCCCACATTAAATATTTTTTTATTTTTTGTTACATTTTTAAATAATGCTTTTGGCCTTTTTTTTACTCAAATAGTACCAACAAAACTTTTTCAGATTAATAAACAAATGAAAACCTTTTCTGTATGCTCTTTTTACAGAGCAACTATTAAATTTAAACTCGTTTATGCAGGGTCCATGTTCTACATGAAGTACTTTTTTATTATTGGTGCTGTTATTATTATTAGTATTATAAATAATAATAATAATAATAATAATAATAATAATAATAATAATAAGAGTGATTGTGCAGTGTACGCATCGTGCTATATTTTAAATAGGAATTTTAAGTTAAATTTTATGGCATCTTTTTTTCATTAAATTTTTAGGCGAAAGTGCAGAATAGTTAGAATGTTAAGAATGGCTTTCTAAATAATGCTATTATTTTAGCACGTCATGTACACGACACAAATACCAAACAAAATTTATTTGAACAAAAGAAAAAATGTGTTAACTAAAATTTAATATACTCTTTATTTTTAGTTCATATCAAAACTTTAATTAAAACTGATTAGTTAATGAATGTTTAGATGAATTTGTGTTTGTATGTCTCGGGAGAGAATAGAGAATTTCATATTCTATTTTCCATTTCAGTCATGTAAATCATTTACAGGTAAAATGTTATAAAACAAACAAACAAAAACTTTTAAGTTATAAATATATTTCAAAAAAATAAATTACACCCGGTGCTAAAATATTGAATTCATTGTTTAAAAAAATATAAGCAAAATAAAAAGAAACTGTCGTGAAAAATGCTTCTAACTTTAAAATATTTAGAAATACTCAATGAAAAGTTTTATTTATTATTAAAAGAACGGACTGAAAAATATTCTCATAAAAATTGTTTTGCAGTTTAAAAAAATAAATAAAATGAAATATGCGACTTCCTTCGACAGATATAAAAGTTAAACAGTAACTTCACTTACTGTTACATTTTGTTAGATTAAAATGATCCCAATAATTGCAATCATAATAATTGCAATTATAGAATTATCCAAATGGAGAATTGTTTTTTCTCTCTAGGAGAATAAAAAAACATGCAAGTTTGACCTTTCATAAAATTATCACAGCCAAAATCTAAGGCAGCGAAAAAATATCTTTTTATGGACACATGGTGGAACACCGGAAAATTTAGGCACCTTTATCTACATGTTTATCTGATAATGACGTCACACTGTCATGTTCAACAGTCTACTCTCTCAGTAGCCGTGCTAGTAGGCAATCAAGTTCTCTCTTTTCACTCTTTTAATGTTAATCTGTTTTTAAGTTGACTTCCTGGGAAAATGTTGAACCACAAACTTCACATGAGGCTTTTTCACTTGTTTAAATTGTCTTATAACTACCAGATGCCACACATTCTTCCCATTAGTTTAGTTATTCAACCGAATGATCGTTTTCTAATTCGAACTGTCCTTTTGAGTCAAATTGTTTGTATTTCTCTTGCACAGTAAACCGGGCATATTATATATATTATATATTGTAGTTTTTGAAATTTTTTCCAATTGCACGGTTGCTTCTATAATGACTCGCCTGTGTGTTTTAGTATATGAGTTTTTACATACAATATATTGGAAAGTGTTGAACCATTTATATACAATATTGTGGAAAATGTTGAACCATGTATATACAATATATTGGAAAATGTTGAACCATTTATATACAATATATTGGAAAATGTTGAACCATGTACATACAATATATTGGAAAATGTTGAACCATTTATATACAATATATTGGAAAATGTTGAACCATGTATATACAATATATTGGAAAATGTTGAACCATTTATATACAATATATTGGAAAATGTTGAACCATTTATATACAATATATTGGAAAATGTTGAACCATGTATATACAATATATTGGAAAATGTTGAACCATTTATATACAATATATTGGAAAATGTTGAACCATTTATATACAATATATTGGAAAATGTTGAACCATTTATATACAATATATTGGAAAATGTTGAACCATTTATATACAATATATTGGAAAATGTTGAACCATTTATATACAATATATTGGAAAATGTTGAACCATTTATATACAATATATTGGAAAATGTTGAACCATTTATATACAATATATTGGAAAATGTTGAACCATGAAGGAGGCTTTTCACTATTTTTTCTTTTACTTTTAGTTCTCAGAAATCAAGGGGTCCACTACCTGGGGCTAACACTTGAACTCTATATGATTCATCCCATCCATAGCCTTTGAGCCTCTGGAGGGGCATAGGCCATCTACAACTTTGTAGATGCTTTTGTAGCAAGGAGTTCTTTTTACAGGGTGAGGGTGCTGGCCCCACGCCCAACCTTCCCGGAAGGTACATACAGCGCCTCGCCTTCCCAAATAGTCACCAATCTGGTACTGGCCAGGCTCAATGTTTCTTAACTTCGGTGATCTGGTGAGAACTGGTGTGTCAACGTGATTGTGCATTAAACTCTATATGAGATACATAGGTATTCGAATGTTCCATTAAATTTATCTCTCAAATACTGAGTTAGTAAAGAAATTGAGAACAATTTTCTTCTCTCCAATTAACCATTTTTATATGTTTTAGTATATCCTTCATTTTGGTCTCTTGATCTTGCTGGATTGCAGGACAAGAATTTATCTAGTCTCGTGAAGTATCCAGCTTCGTGCTATTACTTGAAGTAACATCACTTGGAGAAGGTGCACCATTCCTCATAAAAGCTAATGTGGGTTAGCCATAGTGAGAAGATCTTATTTGGGCAGCGAATACAAAATGTGATTTTGAATATTTGATCAAGGTTTAATTCCAGGGAAAAATATCCTCATGCTAAGTTGTTATGGCAAACGCATGTACAGAGAGACCTTACATATTCAAGCACAGTGTCTAGTAGGCATTCAAGTTCTATGAGTTTTTAAGCTGGATTTTTGGGAAAATGCAGAACCATGAAAATCACATGGGGTTTTTAACAAGTGTGTGTGGACATGTTTTTCTAAAGAGATTTTATGGGAAAATGTTGTACCACACACTTGACATGAATGAGGTTTTTCACCAGTGTGTTTGAACATATGAGTTTTTAAATTGCATTTCTGAGAAAATACTGCACCACACACTTGACATGAATGCGGCTTTTCACCAGTGTGCTTGAACATATGAGTTTTTAAGTTGCATCTTTGGGAAAATGCAGAACCACAAAAATCACATGAATGAGGTTTTTCACCAGTGTGTGTGAACATATGTTGTTTTAAAGAAATTTTATGGGAAAATGCTGTACCACACACTTGACATGGGTAAGGCTTTTCACCAGTGTGTGTTAACATATGTGTTTTTAAATTTGATTTCTTGGAAAATTTTGAATCACAAACTTCACATGAATGAGGCTTTTCACCAGTGTGTGTGAACATATGTGTTTTTAACTGAATTTTATGGGAAAATGTGATACCACACACTTGACATGAATGAGGCTTTTCACTTTTTTTTTAATTTATTTTACTTCAGTAAGTATTAAGAGATCAAGGGGCTCCCTCCTGGAACTAACACTTGATTCTGTTATGATTTAAATTTATATCCGAGGACTCTTTTAAGAATAGATGTTGTTCCCTTTATGGCTGCTATTTGTATTTCGTTACAGCTTGGTCTTCCAGGGATTGCTTCTAAGTATTTATGAAGATTCTTTTTTATTAACCCAGTTGCTCCTATCACAACCGGTATAATGTTTATTTCTTTCAGAGACCATGTCGTTTTTAGATCATTTTTTAGGTCCTGATATTTTGTTATTTTTCCCGTTCAGCTCTGTTAAGGCCAAAATCATTTGGGACTGTAACATCGATAATGAGCGCAGTTCTTTCAGGCTTGTTTCATATTACAATATCTGGCTTGATGGCCTTTTCTTTTATGTATTTCCCCGCCTGTATGTCTTTGTCATAGAACACGGTCACTTTTCCATTTGTTATTGGTGGTGGTTCATGTTCCCAGATGTTCGTCGCTCTGTCAAGCTGCATCTCTCCACAGATTTTCCAATGAAGGTACTTACATACTTTGTTGTGGCGGGCAGTGTAGAGGCCATCTGCCAATAGGATAGGACATGCAGACATTAGGTGGCTTAGGCTCTCAATTGCTGAGTGGCAAAACCGGCATTGGCCATTTGCTTGTAGGCCAGCCATTTTTTGAATCCATTTGTGAGTAAGCCTTGGTCTTGACTGGCTACAATGAGTCTTTCCTCATCAAATGGAAGTCTCCCGCTCTTGAGCCATTGGAGTGAAGCATCCCTGTCTATATATTCCTGTTTAAGCTCTTCCAGAAACTTTCCTGCTCTTTTATGTTGTTCCCATCCTTGCTTTCTTGTGTCTATTTCGATTTCGGTGTATTTCTTTCTCTTTTTTCTTGCAATCTGTGTTGCTGGATTATCATATACCTCGGCAGTATTTTCCAGTATGACACCCCCAAAGTTTTCGGCAAGCTTTGTGACTGATGTTTGTTGAGGTAGACGTTCATGGTGGTCCCTCACTATTTCTATTGTCATATATGTTGAGCTTTTAATATACTGCCCCATACTTACTATGGTGGCTCGATATGCATGGTTTATTTCAGTGAGACCGAGGCCACCCTCTCTTCGTGGAAGGTATATCCTGTCCATACATTGATTTCGGTATATTATTTTATGCAAGGTTAGGAGTTTCCTGGTCTTTGTATCTAGCCTATTGATACTGTATTGGGGCCAGTCAATAATACCAAACCCATATGTGATGACAGGGATTGCAAGTTGATTTATGGCAGTTATTTTATTTTTCAGGCTTAATTCGGATTTGAGGATCTTTTTAAGGCGTGATGTGTATTCTTGTTCCACCTTATGTCTCATTTTTTCATGCTCCACAGTTACATTTTCCTCTATACCGAGGTACTTATATGTGGCATCCTCTCCTAGGTCTTCAATCAAGCCATCATTGAACCGTATATTTTCGGATGTCGTCTTTTTTTCCTTTTTTTTATTGTGCATTTGGCACATTTGTCAAATCCAAACTCCATGCAGACATCCTCTGTGAAAGTCTACATTTTCAATCAGAGAGACAAGCTGTTTTTCTGTCTCTGCATAGAGTTTGAGATCGTCCATAAAAAGTAGATGATTTACTCTTTTATTTTTTTATTTTTTCCTTCCCCTACTAAGACTGTACCCAGCATCACATTTTTTGAGGAGCTTGCTGAGTGGGTCAATAGTAAGGCAGAAAAGCAATGGTGACAGGCTATCACCTTCAAATATACCTCGCTGGACACTGAGATTTGAAGTTTGTATTGTCCCTTCCATGTGATGTAGAGCCATTGATGTTTGCCACATGGTCATTTGTTTTTTAAGGAATGTCCTTATGCTCTCATCAACATTATATATCTCCAAATATCGCAGTATCCAGGAGTGAGGCACACTATCAAATGCTTCTTATAGTCTATCCAAGCCATTGATAAGTTTCTTTGACGCTTTTTGCAGTCCTCCAGGATGGTTTTGTTGAGGAGCAGTTGGTCCTTTGTACCAAGTTTATTCCTGGTGCATCCCTTTTGTTCGTTTTCAAGGTACTCACCCTCGGTCAGGTGTTGATAGATTGCATCTGCAATCATTCCTGTAAGCCACTTGTATGTGGTTGAGAGGCAGCAGATAGGCCTGTATTTATTGGGCAAGTGAGTCTCTTGGCTCTTGGGTACCAGAGTCGTTTTACCAAGAGTTAACCATTCTGGTGGATCTTCCTCACCGCTGACAACACCTGTGTGTGTGAACATATGAGTTTTTAAATTAATTTTCTGGGAAAATGCTACACCACATACCTGACATGAATAGGGTTTTTCGCTTTTTTTTCCACCAGTGTGTGTTAACATATGAGTTTTTAAATTGTATTTCAGGGAAAATTTTAAACCACAAACTTCACATGAATGCGGCTTTTCACTCTATTTTTTCATTTTTCTTATCATTTTGTTTAAGCCAGGGATGGGGCATCCTACCAGATGCCAAACATACACCTGCTATTTTAGACACTCCAACCGAGAGATCTTTTTAAGATTCTAACCGTCCCTTTAAGTGCAATTGTTTGAATCTCCTTTGCACTTGGTTTACCTGGTATATTTGTAAGATAGTTTGTAAAATTCTTTTTCATAAGTCCGGTTGCTCCTATAATTACTGGAATGATAGAGATCTTCTTAAGGTTCCAGTTTCTTTTCATGTCATACATAAGACCCTGGTATTTAGTAATCTTTTCCCTCTCAGCTCTGTTTAACCCAGCATCATTCGGGACACTAACTTCCACCAAGGTTGCTTCCTTCTCCTTCTTGTCCCATATTACAATGTCGGGTTTTATAGCTCCGTTTTCTAGGTATGTGGCTGTAGGGATTGCATAGTCATAGTGGATGGCATATGACTTGTTTCCGACTGTTCTTTCGGGTATATGTTCCCATGACTTCTTACTGCATTCGATATTTAACTTATTGCAGATCGTCCAGTGGAGATATTTGCATACTTCATTGTGTCGCATTGTATAGTAGCCGTCCCCTAGCAGGACCTTAAAGCTAGAAATCAGGTGGCTCACACTCTCTACTTCTGTGTGGCAGAACCTGCATTTGTTGTCTTTGCTGAGACCACTCATTTTTTTAAAACGCATTGGTCATCAAGCCTTGATCTTGGGCAGCTATTATAAACTTCTCCTGGTCATAGTGGAGCGATCCATCCTTTAGCCAGCTTATAGACCCTTCCTTATCAATATAGTCTTGGTTATATTCGTCCAGAAAATACTTGGCCCGTTGTTGGTTGGCCCATTCTTCAACTTTCTTGTCATGGAAAGCTTTAGTGTATTTCTGGCGACTTTTTCTGGCTATTTCAGTCGCAGGTATCTTTTCTGTTTCTGTCTCACTTGTAAGACAGTCTTCCCCAAAATGTTTGGCCAGTTTTGTGATGGATGTTGTTCTACTGGCTCTTGATTCCTGATGTTGGTGTACCATCTTTAGAGTTGGGTTTTTAGAGCTCATCAGATATTGTCCGGTGCTCACAACAGTTGCACGATGTTGATGGTCAATCTCCGAGAGCCCCATACCTCCTTTCCATCTGGGCAGATACATTCTAGACAGACACTGGTTTCTGTATATTACCTTATACATTGTCAGCATTTTACGTGTCTTAGTGTCTAGTCTATTTATGTCTTTTTGTGGCCAGTCGACAATACCAAAACTGTATGTTACCACTGGCATGGCTAGTTGGTTAATGGCAGTTATTTTGTTTCTGGCTGTGAGTTCTGTTTTGCATATCTTCTTGACTCGGCGTATGTACTCACTTCCAATTTTGTTTCTCATCTTGGCATGCTGGATGGTATCATTCTCTTCTATGCCAAGGTATTTGTATCCTTCCTGCCCTTCTAGGCCCTTGATGGTGGTATATTCATCAAGCTGTATATTTTCAGTTTCGATCTTCTTCCCAGATTTGATGGAGCACTTGGCACATTTGTCCAGTCCAAATTTCATGCCAATATCTCTGGAAAAGTTATGTACGACTTACAAGAGTTCATTTAAGTCGGCATCAGAACTGGCATACAGCTTGAGGTCATCCATGAAGAGCAGGTGGTTAATTCGTTTGTTTGGGTCTTGTCGGCGGTCCTGGCTTAGATTGTAAGCACATTTGTTTTTGTTTAAAAGTTTGCTTAACGGATCTATTGCCAAGCAGAAGAGTAAAGGGGATAAACTATCTCCTTGGAAGATTCCTCGCCTTATGTTTACGTCCGTGACCCTTATATTTCCTTTTGTGTGGCTTAATGTCATATTTGTTCGCCACATTTTCATTTATGTAGCTATGGCCTGTTTGATTATCGGGTGTATCTTATATAGCTCTAGACAGCGTAGAAGCCACGTGTGTGGTACAGTCATAAGCCTTCTGATAATCAATCCAAGCCATACTTAAATTTCGCTGTCTCTTCCTACAGTCTTCCAAGATAGTTTTATTTGTTAAGAGCTGGTCTTTGGTACCTAGACAGTCCCTCCTACAGCCTGCTTGTTCTTTTTCAAGATATGTGGCGCAGGAGAGGTGTTGGTATATACTGTCCGCAACAAGGCCAGTGAAGAGTTTGTAGGTTGTAGTGAGACAGCAAATGAGCCTGTATTTATTAGGGCGTTGCGTTTCTTTTGTCTTTGCTATGAGGGTTGTATCTCCTCTTAATAGCCATTCTGGTGTGGTTTCTTCACCGCTCAATATTCTGTTGAAACAACTGCTATAATGCCCATGTAATGATGTTAGTTGTTTCAGCCAGAAATTGGGGAGATTGTCTATGCCAGGCTTTTTGTAATTTGAGACGCCATTTAGCTTCGTTTTTATAGTGCCAGCTGTTATTTTTGGCTCTGGCATCTCTGGCTTATTTTCTAGGCTCCTCTCAATGGTATGGATCCATTGAGCCTCTTTGTTATGGGTGATCTCGTTCTCAAAGAGAGGCCTCCAATAATCCTCCAGCTCTTGCATTTTGGGCGGGTTATTCACCGTTATAGTGTCCCTTATTAGGTTACGGTAAAATAAGCGAGCATTCTGCTTAAATGTTTTGTCTTCATGCTTTGCCCTATCCTTGCTTTCTCTTTTCTTAATGCGTTTGGAAAGTGCTGGGATTTTTCCTTCTAATTCTCTAGTTACGTTTTGTAGCTGTCCTGCTTTTGTACCATATTTCCTGCTGAGTTTGCCGATGATGTTCTTCAGTCGTCCCTGTACAGCAGGGGCGGCTAGGAATTGTTTAATCTGGGACAATTCCCTTCGGCACAGGTTTAGCTGGTTTTGGATCTTTTGTTTCCAGCGTGGTATTTTGTCTTTTGCCTCTGGTTCCCGTTGTTTTTGGAATGTTGGCATTACTTTCCTTACAATGTAGAGTCCTGATGCATAAGACACCTGATTTAACTCAGGGTTGTGCTATATGGCACTAGTCTCTTGAGAGCAACATTAACCCTTTTTATTGCTACCTTTGTTGCTCTCGTGGTTGTTATTTTAGGCAGCATTTGTCTTTCTTGAAGTCCCATCTGTTGGACCTCCTCAATGGTCTTACATAGTTCTTCTTCCAAGACTAACTGGTCATCATCCACCTCGGGCATTTCCTGAGGGAGTGTTGCTGGTGTTTGTGGTATTTCACTTGTCAGCATTGGTACCGAAGAATCAAGGTCTCGTGTGGGACTTTTCTCCTGTATGTGTTTGCATATGTCGAAACAAACTTGACTTATATTTAAAAGAAGAACCACATATTTCACAAGAATGTGGTTTTTCTCCTGTATGTGTTAACATATGTCGCAACAAATGTGACTTCTGTGTAAAAGACGAATCACATACTTCACAAGAATGTGTTTTTTCTCCTGTATGTGTAAACATATGTCGCAACAAATGTGACTTTCGGGCAAAAGAAGAACCACATACTTCACAAGAATGTGGTTTTTCTCCTGTATGTGTTTGCATATGTTGAAACAAATGTGACTTTTGTGTAAAAGAAGAACCACATATTTCACAAGAATGTGGTTTTTCTCCTGTATGTGCTAACATATGTCGCAACAAATGTGACTTCTGTGTAAAAGACGAATCACATACTTCACAAGAATGTGGTTTTTCTCCTGTATGTGTTCGCATATGTGGCAACAAACTTGACTTATATGTAAAATAAGAACCACATACTTCACAAGAATGTGGTTTTTCTCCTGTATGTGTTCGCATATGTTGCAACAAATTGAACTTCTGTGTAAAGGAAGAACCACATACTTCACAAGAATGCGGTTTTTCTCCTGTATGTGTTGACTTATGTCGCAACAAATGTGACGTTTGTGTAAAAGAAGAACCACATATTTCACAAGAATGTGGTTTGTCTCCTGTATGTGTTAACATATGTTGCAACAAATCTGACTTACGTATAAAAGAAGAACCACATACTTCACAAGAATGTGGTTTATCTCCTTTATGTGTAAACATATGTTGCAACAAAGTAAACTTCCGTGTAAAAGAAGAACCACATACTTCACAAGAATGTGGTTTGTCTCCTGTTTGTGTTGACATATGTCGCAACAAATGTGACTTTTGTGTAAAAGAAGAACTACATACTTCACAAGAATGTGGTTTGTCTTCCGTGTGTGTTCCCATATGTTGCAATAAATGTGATTTTCTTGTAAAACAGGAACTACATACTTTACAAGAATGTAGTTTGTTTTCCATATTTACATATAGTAAAACCAACTTTATTTCAATGAGAAAAAATTATTAGTCTATAGTACGTGTTCGAATGTTCCACAATAAAAAATGACGTTTGACTAATAAAAACCTACCTTCATTTATTAAAAAAATTATTTTCTATTTGTTTCTATTTTACTTAACCGTTGGTCTTTGATTCATCAAATTTTTACACATTTTTTTTTTCACTTTAGACTTAAATTTTTTTTTTAATTATAAACGCATGATTTTTTGCGCAATCATTTTTGTGCATTTTTCACATTTTAGTTTATGCATTTTTCGATGTTTAGTTTATTTTGCAAAAACCAAACAAACTCTTAAACATTTTCCCACCTTTGTTAGTAAAATATGTGTTCATTTCATCAACTCTAATTTGTGTTTATTCTGTTTAGATACTAAATAAAATTTTTCTTCTTTCTTAACATTATAGATGTATGACTGTTTTTGCAGTTTTAAGTTTTCATGCATTTTTACATTGATGGTAAGGCTATATGTAAAAGAATTGATACACATAACAAGAACAATGTTTTGAATTACTTTGCATCAAATTTGATGTCACGTGTTTCACTAGTGTACGATTTCTTTTCTTTCTGATATTTTCATGAATGTTATATGTGGACATTTCCAAATATGTGATGAGTTTCTTACATCATCAACGGAAAATGAAGATCCATTCTTATCAAATAATTGATTTCTGTTGATTGCTGCAAACTCTGAAAATATAAAATGAATATATAAACTAGATTTCATGTGATATTTAAATTTTTACATATTCTTATAAAAAGTAAACAAATTAGTGATTATTAATAGGTATACCAAACTGGCCTAGTTTAGGTGCGAAAACTAATAAATAAAGTAAAATTTCCCTTAACTTCAACTTGTGATATCTCGTTTGTTTTTTGGGTTATTTTGATATGGTTTTGATTTAAATAAAATTGCATCTTTTGTCTTTATAGATATATAATTCTTTTTCTTGTGTCTTAAATAGTTTTTTTTTCAGGATTTTTCAAGTTATGCCTCTAATTTTGGTAAATGTCGCTTTATTTTTTACACAAAAAAATGCTGATGTTTTTGAAATTTGTTGCGCTTCATATTGTGAGTCTCTAAGTATATAAAAATGGTATCATTTTAAAGAAAAAAGGTCACTTAATACCATGGCGAGGTTATGAAAAGGTTATAAGTTGTTTTTCTAAAAAGAAATCCAACTTGAAAACTTCAGTGAAAGAAACATGAAAGAAATTTTATAGTAAGAATTCCGAAAAAGGCATCGTTTTGTAGAGGAATATCTCCTCTTTAATAATCTGTTGGTGTCATGTTTATGGCCCCATAAATCAAGGAGCGCACACTAATAAAAGTTGGGGTACCTACAGAGATTTTCAACTTAATGACAGAGAGACCAATTATCAACTGTCAGCTAGCCAGTAGCCACACAGCAGCACAACGTACTGACTGACTGAACGGGAAAACATAAACAAACAACTCGTTTCACTATGGACTTACCAAAGTTCTTAGGTGAGTTTGTTTTTTCTTTAATATTTAAAAGTTATAGAAAGATATTTTTTAATTAATATTTTTAGAACGTCATTAAAAAAAATGAAAATTTACAATTTAAAAAATAATGCCAGTTTATTTTCTATAGCTTTTTTCAAACTTTCATATGTTCTTTCATCGCTTTCTCCTTCGGTTACAGTTGGATAAACTTCAGCATTGTTAAATTATTTTAATTAAATTAATTAATAAAACCGTGTACAAAACATTTTTAGTTGTGTGGGACTGACGGAAACTTTTATTTTTTTCGGTTGGATAAACTTTAGCATTGTTAAATTATTTTAATTAAATTCCATAAACAAAACGTTCGGCTAGTTGCTTATGACGATAAAATATGTGTTTTTGCTATTGTTCAGAAACATAAGTTTTTTTAATTATGAAAAAAAAAGAGAATTAAAAAAATATATTTAAAATAAATTACTTAAAATAAGCATTATTTATTTACTATTTTTTTGTTTTGGATTCGCCCAACATGTCTAAATTTACGCTTTGTAGAATAAAACTGACTAAACTCAGTTCGAAGGTTATATATTAGCAAATATATTAAATTATTTTGTTCTAAAATTTTAAAATAATTACATAAAACCTTTTTATGTCAGCATTAACAGAAATTGTGACAGAACGCATATTAATTTTTTTTGTCGTCACCTGTACATACACTCATAAACAAAATATTCAGTAACTGACTTATGGTGATAAAATATACATTGTTGTTATTTATTCAGAGGCATAAATGTTTTAATTATGGAAAGGAAAAAATATGACCGGCCCCCTATTTATAATAAATATTTTAATATTAAAAACCCGCCGAATATATGTCAACTTATGTCACAGTAACATGTATTGAGCGAGTTTTTAACAGTATTTTATCTGTTTTTTTTATTTATAACATCTTTTCCCAAACTTACCGTGTTAAAGAGAGAACCAGACTCCATCTTGAATGTCCCAATACATCGTTAAACACTGTATGGTTTTCGAGCTGAATAAACATGTTACATCGAAGAAAAACTCGAAAAATATATCCGGTTAGGGAGAAAAGTAACCTATCTTGCTTTTGATAACATTTATTTGTTATATATTTGTTTTTTGACAACTTTTTCGAATCTATGTGTACAGTAATAAAAACCCATGTAACCATGTGATTGAACTTTAATTTAAATTAACCACACGTGGTCGCAAAATGAATGCCGACGCTCAAAGTGTATACACATTTTGACTCCTCCCTTTACTTAAAAATTCACCAAAAATCAGGAAAGTTAACACCTATTATTTTTTCTTACTTTTTCATTGCTTTTACACGTTGTTTCTAACGTGAAGAATAAGTTTAGCCAAACTAATTTTGAAATAGGGTATATCAAAGGAACACATATAAAAATGATACCACTATAAAAAACAAATGAAATACTAGATAAAATTGAGCAAACATAATTACCAAAATTACAGAAAAAAATTTAAAAAAAACAAAAAAAAAATGGTGAAGTTTGTTGAGTGAAATGAATTATTGAAAGAAAATTAATTGAACTAATAGAAATGTTTAATAAAGAAATGTCACATTTCAATATTTTTTAATAATTAAATTCTCAGTGTTGTCGAAATTAAAAATTAAGTGATTTTTTTTTATTAGACTTCTTTCGAAGCTTGCTACCTTGAAAAATACATTTAAAACCCTGTTTTTTTAAAATAAATTGAAAAATAAACGCAATTAAAAAAATTTAATTGATAATTGAAACTTTAAAAACATATTAAACATTGAAAAATTACTTATCTCACAAATTAACGTCCAATAAAGTAGATCCAGTCTTCATACAGTAATTCGGTTATAATAAATATCTTTCCCAAACTTAAAAATTAAATCTTTTTTTTTTTTTGGAGAGAGAGAGTGCTTTAAAATCGCCGGGGAGTGCCGCCTAAAATTTTAAAGAAGTAAATTTTAGGAGTTTAGTGCCTTTCAAAGACGGTTATCATAATTTATTATCATCATTTAATTTCCTTTCCCCCCACACCTTTCCACGTGGTTCAGTAGTTAACCAGTGCTCCTGTTGCTGTCAGTCAGCTATCTTTACCTAAGTTTTAATTTCTAGTTAAAAGAATTTTTCATGAATGGAATCAGCATTTTTAAAAATTATTTTTTTAGTTGTATATATTGAATTTACTCTTTGAAGTTAAGGAGGGTAAAAAAAAAATTGGTGACACCTAATTGGTGACGTAGGCAAAAAAAAAGACACTGCGATTTCGACCCTCACTAATAAAACTGCTCTGAGTGACTAGTTGGTAATTTTTTGTTCCTTTTCTTTTTTATTTTGCTCCTCCAGTTTATTTGGATGCTTCATAGTTAAATGTTTTAACATGTTGGTTGTGGTCATGTTAGATGGTTTTATTCCTCGCGATATTTTAATTTGACAGACTTTGCAAATGGCTTTCAACTCATCATCTTCAACTTCAAAAAGACTTTTTTTGGACTTTGGGCCATATTAGAAAATTCAGTTTATCTTTAAACAAATAATTTACTATTAAATTTTGTTTTAAAGCTAGTCACTTATTTGGATAATTAATTGAAAATAATCCGCTAAAAAGACAAAAAGAAAAAAATATAAAGGGATTGGGCGGTAAATTGTACCAACCAGTAGTAAACAAAAAAACTTATAGAATTTAATTTTTGAAACCAATGTATAAAAGTTTACATAATGAAATGCAAATATGCATTTTCGGGTTTGTATTACTGTCCACATAGATTCGAAAAAGTTGTAAAAAAAACAAATATATAACAAACTAATATTATCAAAGGCAAGATAAGTTACTTTTCTACCAAACTGGATACATTTTTTTTGTTTTTATTCAATGTAACATGTTTATTCAGCTCGAAAAACATGCAGTGTTATCCGATGTATTGGAAAATTCAAAATGGCGCCCGACACTCTCTTTAACGTGGTAAGTTTGGGAAAAGGTGTTATAAATAATAAACTAGACAAAATACTATTAAAAAAAAACACCGAATGTATGTCAAAATATGTCACGGTAACATATATTGAGCGAGTTTCTAGCAGTATTTTGTATAGTTTATTATTAACTAGCGGGGGTACCCGGCGTTTCCCGAGTGTTTGTTTCCGGGACGGGGGGGGGAGTTTTAAAAAATGTTATGGTAGGTAAGTAGGAAGGATCAAACCCGGAGTCATGAGTAAAAGTAGGAAAATAAAGTGTGAAAAAAAAAACAAAAAAACATCTGCAACGTTAACAGTTCGGCCACCAAGAAAAGTCCATTCCAGTTGTTTAGGAAAAAAAAAAAAAAGACTACAGTAGGTCGGCGCGAACGTGAAAATATAATGTGAATTGTCCAGCACGCTAACCACTATGCCACAGAGCACTGCAGCTTAGTTTAGTGATTTTAAATAACTTCACATGAAAAAACTACGAAGCCAAACCAGTGTTCTCTTCTCAACTGTTCCTTGTGAACGATCCCCAAACGGTGTTAAGTGGTGGCAGGGGGAGGAGGAATTTATAAGAGAGAAAATATTTTACCACTTCCATTGATCTTAACCGATTTTGGCCGTGACTTCTCAGCAGAAAAAGTACAGAAATCTAAGATTATCGAGGAATTTGGGAAATAATAAGCCTATAACACACCTCAGATATTGTTCTGCCGTTTGTGCATATTATATTTGCATGAAATATCTTGATTTTTAATCCTATTAAGGTCAAAATCAGACGGGAAAAATGAGTTCATTTTATTTATATAGAGATAACATCTTTTCCTGAACTTACCGTGTTAAAGAGAGTGTCGGGCGCCATTTTGAATTTTCCAATACATTGGTAAACACTGTATGCTTTTCGAGCTGAATAAACATGTTACATTGAATAAAAACCCGAAAAATATATCCAGTTAGGTAAAAAAATAACTTATCTGGCCTTTGATAAGATTTATTTGTTATATATTTGTTTTTTGACAACTTTTTCGAATCTATGTGTACAGTAATACAAACCCGCATTTTCTTTTGAATTTTTTTTTTTGGTTGACTGTGTTTAATTCACACATGGTTGATGCGGTTCAATATTGCTAAACTA
>NC_136527.1:116573542-116603542 GCF_053919585.1 Euprymna scolopes
TTTTGTTTATGTTTTAACTCATTTTGAAGCGTTTATTTACTTGAAAAAAATTGTGCTGACTCTCATATTAGAATTAGAAAAATTGACTGATATAAAACAGCTATACTGGAAGTCCCGATAACCATTTAAAAATCAATAACTAAATAAAATACTGGAAGAAACCACAAAATAAATGTCACAATGACACCTTTTTAATGGTATTTTTGGTTGATTAAATCGTCATTAAAAATTTGTGGTAAACACTGGAATATTTAGACTTACTATGTGTAACGATTTTTGTATCTGTGGCTTATTAAATTGTTGAAGTACAGAATAGTTAACAACACTTAGGATCTAATCCCCATCGAAAAAAAAACGTAAGAAAGCAAAAACTAATATGAAAAATCTCATCAGTATGCCCTGTATTTAAGAATTCAGGTGATCGCTCATCCCCCTCTCAGTACAGGCCAATAAGTCTCCTGTGCGTCATCAGTAAGTTGCTGGAATCTGTGTTAAATACAGAAGTAATCAACCATTTCAACAAAAATAGCCCTCTTAGGGACACTCAATATGGTTTCCGTTCTGCTAGATCTACAGCAGATGTGCTTACGGTTATATCTCATAGGATTAGCAAATCTCTCGATGGAGGCAACCTTTCTAGGGCAATTGCTCTTGACATATCTAAGGCCTTTGATAGGGTATGGGATAAAGGTTTACTTCACAAGATCTCTAGCTCTGGTATAGCTTGAAATGTCTTCTCAATTATTAAATCATTTCTTTCTGATACGTTCATAAGAGTAGTAGTTGAGGGGCAAAAATCAGAAGATCACAGTATTAATGCTGGTGTCCCTCAGGGGCCCATCCTTGGCCCCATTCTTTTCCTGATCTACATTAATGATCTTCCAAATCACATCCTTACATCATTTGTAGACATTTATGCTGATTACACTACCATAAATGGTAGCACATCTAAGACAGTAAACGACCAAGTTCTCCCTGATTCTCTCTCCTCTGATCTTGAGCACATGGTACAATGGGGAAAGGAGTGGCTGGTTACTTTTAATGCATCTAAAACCAAGCTTCTCTCTTTACATCATCAACATTCTGATCCACATCTGGCATCAATTGAAATGAATAGCTCTCGTCTTCAGGAGGCCTCAAGTTTTGACAAGCTTCTGGGCTTGACCATTACTCCTGATCTTAAATGGAGCACGTACATCAAATCTGTAGCCAGGGCCGCTGGAAAAATGGTGGGGTCTTTCTATCGATCCGGTAGATATCTCACTGCTGATGCAATTCTCTATCTATATAAGAGCCAGGTACGTCCAAGGAAGGAATACTGTTGCCACATCTGGGCAGGAGCTGCTAGAAAGAACTTGTCCTGCCTTGATAGAGTCCAAAATAGAGTTTGTAGCCTAGTAGGAGATGTCGTTTTCTCCTCCTTGCAACCTCTATCTCACAGAAGAGATGTTGCGAGTTTGTCTCTTATGTATCGTTATTTTCATGGAAAGTGTTCGACTGAGCTTCAGTCTATGGTCCCCCCTCGTCAAACTTTCACAAGAAACACTCGTCTAGCTGAAAACACTATCAATAATTCCCCCCACTCTTTATCTGTGCCTAAACCTAAACGTAGATTCCATGAACAAAACTTCTTTCTTAGAACTGCACGCCTGTGGAATTGTCTTCCGTTTACCTGCTTTCGGCTGACTACAATATGTTTTTCTTCATTGTCTTCAAGTCTAACGTAAATAAGTTCTTGATGAGCCGTTCCATATGAGTTAACAAATTTGCCGAATTTTCATTACTGATGATTACTATATTTTCCAATTTCTACTATACACTCTTTAACCCTTATCCTTGAGTGGCCTCTTGGCCTTGATAATGTGCTGATGCCTGTGTAAAAAAAAAAAAGCTCCACTCTCTTCCCCTCCAACAAAAGAATTACATATATTATTGACTGCTAACTGGTCATGAAGTGGGTTCTCATTTTATGTTAAATTTATATAAGAAAGTGATTACCCCCCTCCAAAAACTTCGATATTTATGATTTCTAAATTCTTTTTGCGGATATTTTAAAGCTGTAAAAACGTAGTTGCCAAAATAAAGTCAATTTTTTTTAAAGGAGTAAATTACGCTACAACAACAAAAAATATTACCAACTGGTCATGAAGTGGGTGCTCATTTTACGTTAAATTTATATAGGAAAGTGATTACCCATCTTAAAAACTTAAATATTTATTAGTTTTGTATTTGTTTTGCAGATATTTTAAAGCTTTTTATAAAAAAATATTATGTACTTAACTGTAATTTCGAAAATAGTATTATTTTTAAAATTACGAAAATTCACCGAGTGCAGATAGTTATTTATAGGTAAAAGTAACTTTTTCGAAAAGTTAGGTAAAATTGCATACATATGTAGACAATGAAGATTTAACACATTCGGAAGTTTACATTTCTAGTCTATAATGATACTTCTTTTTTTTATTATAGTGATAGACTCTTTTTTTTTACTAAATGAGTTTTCATATTTTTTTCATATTTTAAATTGGTTTGCAATAAAAAAATAAATGTTTTTAATGTTTAAAATTATTTTAACAGTTATTGAATTTTTAAAAGAAAAAAAAAAAACTTACCTTTTATTCCAGGAATTCAAAAAAAAAAAAAATCGGGATGAATTCGTTTTTTTTTTCTTTGTGTTCAAAAAAAAAAAAAATCAGGATGAACTAGTTTTTTTTCTTTTGTGTTCAAAACAGAAAATTTGTTTTGTTTGTTAGGATTTCAGAGTCCATAGATCGATTTTTTTTACTCATGTCGTTTTAAGCAAAAACATTATTACATACGTAACTAAAATTTCGAAAATAGTAATATTTTTAAAATTACAAAATATCACCAAGTGTAGATAGTTATTTATAGGTAAAAGTGACTTTTTCGATAAGTTAGGTAAAATTGCATTTTTCTTATTGACAGACTTTTTTTTTTTACTAAAAAATACAAAAGCAGTTGTTCAACTCAATGAGTTTTCGTATTTTTTCATATTTTTGATTGGATTACAATAAAAATGTTTTTAATGTTAAAAATGATTTTTAAAGTTATTGAATTTTTAAATTGTTAAAAAGTAAAAGAAAAAAAACTTACCTTTCATTTCAGGAATTCAATAAAAAAAATGGGGGATGAATTCGTTTTTGTTTTTTTTGTGTTCAAAACAGAAAATTTGTTTTGTTTGTTATGATTTCTTTAGTAAATTGATACAACTTTTGTTTTGTGTGTTCAATTCATTAAGAAATAAAATATATGAAAATATAAAAAAATCAAAATTAAAAGATGAAAAACACGATTTAAACGTGAAATTATTTTAAAAAAATCAACTGCTAAGGAACAAAGGATTTAAGACGGTGTAATGATTATTTTGTTCCTCATGTAAAATTATTTAAAAAGTTATTGAATTTTTAAATTGTTAATAAGTAAAAAAAAAAAAAAAATACGAAAGAACTTACCTTTCAATTCCATACGAAAAAAAAATGTGGATGAATTCGTTTTTTTTCTTTTGTGTTCAAAACAGAAAATTTGTTTTGTTTTTTATGATTTCTTTAGTAAATTGATACAACTTTTGTTTTGTGTGTTCAATTCATTAAGAAATAAAATATATGAAAATATAAAAGAATCAAAATTAAAAGATGAAAAACACGATTTAAACGTGAAATTATTTAAAAAGAAAATCAACTGCTTAGGAACAATGGATTCAGGTCATCATAAAACGGTGTAATCATTATTCTGTTCCTCGTGTAAAAATGTCCATTTATTAGTTAAGTGTGCCGAATTGTTTTTCTATCAAGTTGAGATTATTTTTGTGAATACTTAAGGTTTGTTGCAATTCCTTTTTTTAATACAATGTATTTAAAAAAAAATAAAAAATATGAAGACTTATTTTGTAAATTTACTTTTTTTTAAATACAATTTATTTGTCAATACTTAACTTTTATTTTGATTTTTGTAAAATTATTTTTTATTATTTTATTGTTTTGTAAAATTATTTTTTATTATTTTATTGTTTTGTAAAATTATTTTTTTATTATTTTATTGTTTTGTAAAATTATTTTTTTATTATACAATTTATTAAAAATATATGAAGATATTTATTTTGTAAATTAATTTTATATACAATTTATTTATTTTAATTTTAAAAATTCATTTTTTTTTTAATACAATTTATTTAAAACTGTTAACTTCTGAAATACCGATATTATTGTTCACGTATTGTTTGCATAGTAACATATCGGTGATTAGGAGGACGTTTATTCCTTTTATGCGATTTAAGAATTGAGAGTATTTTTCACTCAATCTAATCTCCAATCTTGCCACAGGATCTTGAAGATTTATTTTGTAAAATTCATTTTTTAATGCAATTTATTTGTCAATACTTAAGGTTTATTTCGATTTATTTTGAAAAAATATTTTTATTATACAATTTATTAAAAGATAAACAAAGATATTTATTTTGTAAAATTCATTTTTATAAAATAAAAAAAAAGATTTTAAAATAAAAAAAAAAATGAAGATACGAAAAATAGGTTTATTTTATAAGATTGAACATTTTATTATTTTTTTTAATTAATCGAATGAGAACAGTAGTGGAGTGCGAAGTATATTGTTTAAAATGAAAAAAAAACTTTGTTCATTATTTTTTAAAAGTTTTGTTTGTAATGTTTACTTTTGAAAGAAAGCCCTGCTTACTTAAAACAGTTAACTTCTGAAATACCGACATTATTGTTCACGTATTGTTTGCGTAGTAACATATCGGTGATTAGGAGGAATTTTATTCCTTTTATGCGATATAAGAATTGAAAGTATTTTTTCACTCAATCTCCAATCTTGCCACAGGAACTTCGGTCTGAGAAGCGAAACAATTTTACATTAGTAAACGATTTTCAATTGACACCGGTTTTGGTCGCCTATTGTTCCGTTAAACCAGTCTTATTTATTTTGATTATGTGAAATAGTTTCGCTATTTTTTTTTTTTTTTTTTAATGAAGATTATTTGGATTATTCGGAGGAAATGTCCTAAATTAGCGTCGCTAAGAATTTTTCAATTTTAAGAAGGGCAGATAACTCTGTCCTAAATTGGTTCAAATTCAAGTTATTTTAAACCAACTACTGTAATATATTATTTTAGTGATTTCACTTTTCTTTTCGTTCAAAATATAAGTTAGACTTTATTTAAAAAAATACTAAACGATGTTAATAAAGCATTGCTAAGAATTTTTCAATTTTAGGAAGGGCAGATAACTCTGTCCTAAATCAGTTCAAATTCAAGTTATTTTAAACCAACTACTGTAATATATTATTTTAGTGATTTCACTTTTCTTTTCGTTCAAAATATAAGTTAGACTTTATTTAAAAAAATACTAAACGATGTTAATAAAGCATTGCTAAGAATTTTTCAATTTTAGGAAGGGCAGATAACTCTGTCCTAAATCAGTTCAAATTCAAGTTATTTTAAACCAACTACTGTAATATATTATTTTAGTGATTTCACTTTTCTTTTCGTTCAAAATATAAGTTAGACTTTATTTAAAAAAATACTAAACGATGTTAATAAAGCATTGCTAAGAATTTTTCAATTTTAGGAAGGGCAGATAACTCTGTCCTAAATCAGTTCAAATTCAAGTTATTTTAAACCAACTACTGTAATATATTATTTTAGTGATTTCACTTTTCTTTTCGTTCAAAATATAAGTTAGACTTTATTTAAAAAAATACTAAACGATGTTAATAAAGCATTGCTAAGAATTTTTCAATTTTAGGAAGGGCAGATAACTCTGTCCTAAATCAGTTCAAATTCAAGTTATTTTAAACCAACTACTGTAATATATTATTTTAGTGATTTCACTTTTCTTTTCGTTCAAAATATAAGTTAGACTTTATTTAAAAAAATACTAAACGATGTTAATAAAGCATTGCTAAGAATTTTTCAATTTTAAGAAGGGCAGATAACTCTGTCCTAAATTGGTTCAAATTCAAGTTATTTTAAACCAAGTACTGTAATATATTATTTTAGTGATTTCACTTTTCTTTTCGTTCAAAATATAAGTTAGACTTTATTTAAAAAAATACTAAACGATGTTAATAAAGCATTGCTAAGAATTTTTCAATTTTAGGAAGGGCAGATAACTCTGTCCTAAATCAGTTCAAATTCAAGTTATTTTAAACCAACTACTGTAATATATTATTTTAGTGATTTCACTTTTCTTTTCGTTCAAAATATAAGTTAGACTTTATTTTAAAAAATACTAAACGATGTTAATAAAGCATTGCTAAGAATTTTTCAATTTTAGGAAGGGCAGATAACTCTGTCCTAAATCAGTTCAAATTCAAGTTATTTTAAACCAAGTACTGTAATTATAATTTTATTGGTTTCCATTTTCTTTTCGTTCAAAATATAAGTTAGACTTTATTTAAAAAAATACTAAACGATGTTAATAAAGCATTGCTAAGAATTTTTCAATTTTAGGAAGGGCAGATAACTCTGTCCTAAATCAGTTCAAATTCAAGTTATTTTAAACCAAGTACTGTAATTATAATTTTATTGATTTCCATTTTCTTTTCGTTCAAAATATAAGTTAGACTTTATTTTAAAAAATATTAAACGATGTTAATAAAGCATTGCTAAGAATTTTTCAATTTTAGGAAGGGCAGATAACTCTGTCCTAAATCAGGTCAAATTCAAGTTATTTTAAACCAAGTAATGTAATATATAATTTTAGTGATTTCCATTTTCTTTTCGTTCAAAATATAAGTTAGACTTTATTTTAAAAAATATTAAACGATGTTAATAAAGCATTGCTAAGAATTTATTAATTTTAGAAAGGGCAGATAACTCTGTCCTAAATCAGTTCAAATTCAAGTTATTTTAAACCAAGTACTGTAATATATAATTTTATTGATTTCCCTTTTCTTTTCGTTCAAAATATAAGTTAGACTTTATGTAAAAAAATACTAAACGATGTTAATAAAGCATTGCTAAGAATTTTTCAATTTTAGGAAGGGCAGATAGCTCTGTCCTAAATCAGTTCAAATTCAAGTTATTTTAAACCAAGTACTGTAATATATAATTTTAGTGATTTCCATTTTCTTTTCGTTCAAAATATAAGTTAGACTTTATTTTAAAAAATACTAAACGATGTTAATAAAGCATTGCTAAGAATTTTTCAATTTTAGGAAGGGCAGATAACTCTGTCCTAAATCAGTTCAAATTCAAGTTATTTTAAACCAAGTACTGTAATATATAATTTTAGTGATTTCCATTTTCTTTTCGTTCAAAATATAAGTTAGACTTTATTTTAAAAAATACTAAACGATGTTAATAAAGCATTGCTAAGAATTTTTCAATTTTAGGAAGGGCAGATAACTCTGTCCTAAATCAGGTCAAATTCAAGTTATTTTAAACCAAGTACTGTAATATATAATTTTATTGATTTCCATTTTGTTTTCGTTCAAAAAGTTAGACTTTATTTTAAAAAATACTAAACGATGTTAATAAAGCATTGCTAAGAATTTTTCAATTTTAGAAAGTGCAGATAACTCTGTCCTAAATCAGTTCAAATTCAAGTTATTTTAAACCAAGTACTGTAATTATAATTTTATTGATTTCCATTTTCCTTTCGTTCGAAATATAAGTTGGACTTTATTTTAAAAAATATTAAACGATGTTAATAAAGCATTGCTAAGATTTTTTCAATTTTAGGAAGGGCAGATAACTCTGTTCAAAATCGGTTCAAATTCAAGTTATTTTAAACCAAGTAAAGTAATATATAATTTTAGTGATTTCCCTTTTCTTTTCGTTCAAAATATAAGTTGGACTTTATTTAAAAAAATACTAAACGATGTTAATAAAGCATTGCTAAGAATTTTTCAATTTTAGGAAGGGCAGATAACTCTGTCCTAAATCGGTTCAAATTCAAGTTATTTTAAACCAAGTTCTGTAATATATAATTTTATTGTTTTCCATTTTCTTTTCGTTCAAAATATAAGTTAGACTTTATTTAAAAAAATACTAAACGATGTTAATAAAGCATTGCTAAGAATTTTTCAATTTTAGGAAGGGCAGATAACTCTGTCCTAAATCAGTTCAAATTCAAGTTATTTTAAACCAAGTACTGTAATATATAATTTTATTGATTTCCATTTTCTTTTCGTTCAAAATATAAGTTAGACTTTATTTAAAAAAATACTAAACGATGTTAATAAAGCATTGCTAAGAATTTTTTAATTTTAGGAAGGGCAGATAACTCTGTCCTAAATCAGTTCAAATTCAAGTTATTTTAAACCAAGTACTGTAATATATAATTTTATTGATTTCCATTTTCTTTTCGTTCAAAATATAAGTTAGACTTTATTTAAAAAAATACTAAACGATGTTAATAAAGCATTGCTAAGAATTTTTCAATTTTAGGAAGGGCAGATAACTCTGTCCTAAATCAGTTCAAATTCAAGTTATTTTAAACCAAGTTCTGTAATATATCATTTTATTGATTTCCCTTTTCCTTTCGTTCGAAATATAAGTTAGACTTTATTTAAAAAAATACTAAACGATGTTAATAAAGCATCGCTAAGAATTTTTCAATTTTAGGAAGGGCAGATAACTCTGTCCTAAATCAGTTCAAATTCAAGTTATTTTAAACCAAGTTCTGTAATATATAATTTCATTGATTTCCATTTTCTTTTCGTTCAAAAAGTTAGACTTTATTTTAAAAAATACTAAACGATGTTAATAAAGCATTGCTAAGAATTTTTCAATTTTAGGAAGGGCAGATAACTCTGTCCTAAATCAGTTCAAATTCAAGTTATTTTAAACCAAGTACTGTAATTATAATTTTATTGATTTCCATTTTCTTTTCGTTCAAAATATAAGTTAGACTTTATTTTAAAAAATATTAAACGATGTTAATAAAGCATTGCTAAGAATTTTTCAATTTTAGGAAGGGCAGATAACTCTGTCCTAAATCAGGTCAAATTCAAGTTATTTTAAACCAAGTAATGTAATATATAATTTTAGTGATTTCCATTTTCTTTTCGTTCAAAATATAAGTTAGACTTTATTTTAAAAAATATTAAACGATGTTAATAAAGCATTGCTAAGAATTTATTAATTTTAGAAAGGGCAGATAACTCTGTCCTAAATCAGTTCAAATTCAAGTTATTTTAAACCAAGTACTGTAATATATAATTTTATTGATTTCCCTTTTCTTTTCGTTCAAAATATAAGTTAGACTTTATGTAAAAAAATACTAAACGATGTTAATAAAGCATTGCTAAGAATTTTTCAATTTTAGGAAGGGCAGATAACTCTGTCCTAAATCAGTTCAAATTCAAGTTATTTTAAACCAAGTACTGTAATATATAATTTTAGTGATTTCCATTTTCTTTTCGTTCAAAATATAAGTTAGACTTTATTTTAAAAAATACTAAACGATGTTAATAAAGCATTGCTAAGAATTTTTCAATTTTAGGAAGGGCAGATAACTCTGTCCTAAATCAGTTCAAATTCAAGTTATTTTAAACCAAGTACTGTAATATATAATTTTAGTGATTTCCATTTTCTTTTCGTTCAAAATATAAGTTAGACTTTATTTTAAAAAATACTAAACGATGTTAATAAAGCATTGCTAAGAATTTTTCAATTTTAGGAAGGGCAGATAACTCTGTCCTAAATCAGGTCAAATTCAAGTTATTTTAAACCAAGTACTGTAATATATAATTTTATTGATTTCCATTTTGTTTTCGTTCAAAAAGTTAGACTTTATTTTAAAAAATACTAAACGATGTTAATAAAGCATTGCTAAGAATTTTTCAATTTTAGAAAGTGCAGATAACTCTGTCCTAAATCAGTTCAAATTCAAGTTATTTTAAACCAAGTACTGTAATTATAATTTTATTGATTTCCATTTTCCTTTCGTTCGAAATATAAGTTGGACTTTATTTTAAAAAATATTAAACGATGTTAATAAAGCATTGCTAAGATTTTTTCAATTTTAGGAAGGGCAGATAACTCTGTTCAAAATCGGTTCAAATTCAAGTTATTTTAAACCAAGTAAAGTAATATATAATTTTAGTGATTTCCCTTTTCTTTTCGTTCAAAATATAAGTTGGACTTTATTTAAAAAAATACTAAACGATGTTAATAAAGCATTGCTAAGAATTTTTCAATTTTAGGAAGGGCAGATAACTCTGTCCTAAATCGGTTCAAATTCAAGTTATTTTAAACCAAGTTCTGTAATATATAATTTTATTGTTTTCCATTTTCTTTTCGTTCAAAATATAAGTTAGACTTTATTTAAAAAAATACTAAACGATGTTAATAAAGCATTGCTAAGAATTTTTCAATTTTAGGAAGGGCAGATAACTCTGTCCTAAATCAGTTCAAATTCAAGTTATTTTAAACCAAGTACTGTAATATATAATTTTATTGATTTCCATTTTCTTTTCGTTCAAAATATAAGTTAGACTTTATTTAAAAAAATACTAAACGATGTTAATAAAGCATTGCTAAGAATTTTTTAATTTTAGGAAGGGCAGATAACTCTGTCCTAAATCAGTTCAAATTCAAGTTATTTTAAACCAAGTACTGTAATATATAATTTTATTGATTTCCATTTTCTTTTCGTTCAAAATATAAGTTAGACTTTATTTAAAAAAATACTAAACGATGTTAATAAAGCATTGCTAAGAATTTTTCAATTTTAGGAAGGGCAGATAACTCTGTCCTAAATCAGTTCAAATTCAAGTTATTTTAAACCAAGTTCTGTAATATATCATTTTATTGATTTCCCTTTTCCTTTCGTTCAAAATATAAGTTAGACTTTATTTAAAAAAATACTAAACGATGTTAATAAAGCATCGCTAAGAATTTTTCAATTTTAGGAAGGGCAGATAACTCTGTCCTAAATCAGTTCAAATTCAAGTTATTTTAAACCAAGTTCTGTAATATATAATTTCATTGATTTCCATTTTCTTTTCGTTCAAAAAGTTAGACTTTATTTTAAAAAATACTAAACGATGTTAATAAAGCATTGCTAAGAATTTTTATATTTTAGCAAGGGCAGATAACTCTGTTCTAAATCAGGTCAAATTCAAGTTATTTTAAACCAAGTAATGTAATATATAATTTTATTGATTTCCCTTTTCTTTTCGTTCCAAATATAAGTTAGACTTTATTTTAAAAAATATTAAACGATGTTAATAAAGCATTGCTAAGAATTTTTCAATTTAAAGAAAGGGCAGATAACTCTGTCCTAAATCAGTTCTAATTCAAGTTATTTTAAACCAAGTACTGTAATATATAATTTTATTGATTTCCATTTTCTTTTCGTTCAAAAAGTTAGACTTTATTTAAAAAAATACTAAACGATGTTAATAAAGCATTGCTAAGAATTTTTCAATTTTAGGAAGGGCAGATAACTCTGTCCTATATCAGTTCAAATTCAAGTTATTTTACACCAAGTACTGTAATTATAATTTTATTGATTTCACTTTTCTTTTCGTTCAAAATATAAGTTAGACTTTATTTTAAAAAATATTAAATGATGTTAATAAAGCATTGCTAAGAATTTTTCAATTTTAGGAAGGGCAGATAACTCTGTCCTAAATCAGTTCAAATTCAAGTTATTTTACACCAAGTACTGTAATTATAATTTTATTGATTTCACTTTTCTTTTCGTTCAAAATATAAGTTAGACTTTATTTTAAAAAATATTAAACGATGTTAATAAAGCATTGCTAAGAATTTTTCAATTTTAGGAAGGGCAGATAACTCTGTCCTAAATCAGTTCAAATTCAAGTTATTTTAAACCAAGTACTGTAATATATAATTTTAGTGATTTCCATTTTCTTTTCGTTCAAAATATAAGTTAGACTTTATTTAAAAAAATATTAAACGATGTTAATAAAGCATTGCTAAGAATTTCCAATTTTAGGAAGGGCAGATAACTCTGTCCTAAATCAGTTCAAATTCAAGTTATTTTAAACCAAGTACTGTAATATATAATTTTAGTGATTTCCCTTTTCTTTTCGTTCAAAATATAAGTTAGACTTTATTTAAAAAAATACTAAACGATGTTAATAAAGCATTGCTAAGAATTTTTCAATTTTAGAAAGGGCAGATAACTCTGTCCTAAATCAGTTCAAATTCAAGTTATTTTAAACCAACTACTGTAATTATAATTTTATTGATTTCCATTTTCTTTTCGTTCAAAATATAAGTTAGACTTTATTTAAAAAAATATTAAACGATGTTAATAAAGCATTGCTAAGAATTTCCAATTTTAGGAAGGGCAGATAACTCTGTCCTAAATCAGTTCAAATTCAAGTTATTTTAAACCAAGTACTGTAATATATAATTTTAGTGATTTCCCTTTTCTTTTCGTTCAAAATATAAGTTAGACTTTATTTAAAAAAATACTAAACGATGTTAATAAAGCATTGCTAAGAATTTTTCAATTTTAGGAAGGGCAGATAACTCTGTCCTAAATCAGTTCAAATTCAAGTTATTTTAAACCAAGTACTGTAATATATAATTTTATTGATTTCCATTTTCTTTTCGTTCAAAATATAAGTTAGACTTTATTTTAAAAAAATATTAAACGATCTTAATAAAGCATTGCTAAAAAATTTTCACTTTTAGAAAGGGCAGATAACTCTGTCCTAAATCAGTTCAAATTCAAGTTATTTTAAACCAAGTACTGTAATTATAATTTTATTGATTTCCATTTTCTTTTCGTTCAAAATATAAGTTAGACTTTATTTAAAAAAATATTAAACGATGTTAATAAAGCATTGCTAAGAATTTTTCAATTTTAGGAAGGGCAGATAACTCTGTCCTAAATCAGTTCAAATTCAAGTTATTTTAAACCAAGTACTGTAATATATAATTTTAGTGATTTCCATTTTCTTTTCGTTCAAAATATAAGTTAGACTTTATTTAAAAAAATACTAAACGATGTTAATAAAGCATTGCTAAGAATTTTTCAATTTTAGGAAGGGCAGATAACTCTGTCCTAAATCAGTTCAAATTCAAGTTATTTTAAACCAAGTACTGTAATATATAATTTTATTGATTTCCATTTTCTTTTCGTTCAAAATATAAGTTAGACTTTATTTAAAAAAATACTAAACGATGTTAATAAAGCATTGCTAAGAATTTTTTAATTTTAGGAAGGGCAGATAACTCTGTCCTAAATCGGTTCAAATTCAAGTTATTTTAAACCAAGTACTGTAATATATCATTTTATTGATTTCCATTTTCTTTTCGTTCAAAATATAAGTTAGACTTTATTTTAAAAAAATACTAAACGCTGTTAATAAAGCATTGCTAAGAATTTTTTAATTTTAGGAAGGGCAGATAACTCTGTCCTAAATCGGTTCAAATTCAAGTTATTTTAAACCAAGTACTGTAATATATCATTTTATTGATTTCCATTTTCTTTTCGTTCAAAATATAAGTTACACTTTATTTAAAAAAAATACTAAACGCTGTTAATAAAGCATTGCTAAGAATTTTTTAATTTTAGGAAGGGCAGATAACTCTGTCCTAAATCGGTTCAAATTCAAGTTATTTTAAACCAAGTACTGTAATATATCATTTTATTGATTTCCATTTTCTTTTCGTTCAAAATATAAGTTAGACTTTATTTAAAAAAAATACTAAACGCTGTTAATAAAGCATTGCTAAGAATTTTTTAATTTTAGGAAGGGCAGATAACTCTGTCCTAAATCGGTTCAAATTCAAGTTATTTTAAACCAAGTACTGTAATATATCATTTTATTGATTTCCATTTTCTTTTCGTTCAAAATATAAGTTAGACTTTATTTAAAAAATACTAAACGATGTTAATAAAGCATTGCTAAGAATTTTTTAATTTTAGGAAGGGCAGATAACTCTGTCCTAAATCGGTTCAAATTCAAGTTATTTTAAACCAAGTACTGTAATATATCATTTTATTGATTTCCATTTTCTTTTCGTTCAAAATATAAGTTAGACTTTATTTAAAAAAAATACTAAACGCTGTTAATAAAGCATTGCTAAGAATTTTTTAATTTTAGGAAGGGCAGATAACTCTGTCCTAAATCAGTTCAAATTCAAGTTATTTTAAACCAAGTACTGTAATATATAATTTTATTGATTTCCCTTTTCTTTTCGTTCAAAATATAAGTTAGACTTTATTTTAAAAAATACTAAACGATGTTAATAAAGCATTGCTAAGAATTTTTCAATTTTAGGAAGGGCAGATAACTCTGTCCTAAATCAGTTCAAATTCAATTTATTTTAAACCAAGTACTGTAATATATAATTTTATTGATTTCCCTTTTCTTTTCGTTCAAAATATAAGTTAGACTTTATTTAAAAAAAATATTAAACGATGTTAATAAAGCATTGCTAAGAATTTTTCAATTTTAGGAAGGGCAGATAACTCTGTCCTAAATCAGTTCAAATTCAAGTTATTTTAAACCAAGTACTGTAATATATTATTTTAGTGATTTCACTTTTCTTTTCGTTCAAAATATAAGTTAGACTTTATTTAAAGAAAATATTAAACGATGTTAATAAAGCATTGCTAAGAATTTTTCAATTTTAGGAAGGGCAGATAACTCTGTCCTAAATCAGTTCAAATTCAAGTTATTTTAAACCAAGTACTGTAATATATAATTTTATTGATTTCCCTTTTCTTTTCGTTCAAAATATAAGTTAGACTTTATTTAAAAAAATACTAAACGATGTTAATAAAGCATTGCTAAGAATTTTTCAATTTTAGGAAGGGCAGATAACTCTGTCCTAAATCAGTTCAAATTCAAGTTATTTTAAACCAAGTAATGTAATATATCATTTTATTGATTTCCCTTTTCTTTTCGTTCAAAATATAAGTTAGACTTTATTTAAAGAAAATATTAAACGATGTTAATAAAGCATTGCTAAGAATTTTTCAATTTTAGGAAGGGCAGATAACTCTGTCCTAAATCAGTTCAAATTCAAGTTATTTTAAACCAAGTACTGTAATATATCATTTTATTGATTTCCCTTTTTTTTTCGTTCAAAATATAAGTTAGCCTTTATTTAAAAAAATACTAAACGATGTTAATAAAGCATTGCTAAGAATGTTTCAATTTTAGGAAGGGCAGATAACTCTGTCCTAAATCAGGTCAAATTCAAGTTATTTTAAACCAAGTTCTGTAATATATAATTTTATTGATTTCCATTTTCTTTTCGTTCAAAATATAAGTTAGACTTTATTTAAAAAAATACTAAACGATGTTAATAAAGCATTGCTAAGAATTTTTCAATTTTAGGAAGGGCAGATAACTCTGTTCTAAATCAGTTCAAATTCAAGTTATTTTAAACCAAGTACTGTAATATATAATTTTATTGATTTCCATTTTCTTTTCGTTCAAAATATAAGTTAGACTTTATTTAAAAAAATACTAAACGATGTTAATAAAGCATTGCTAAGAATGTTTCAATTTTAGGAAGGGCAGATAACTCTGTCCTAAATCAGTTCAAATTCAAGTTATTTTAAACCAAGTACTGTAATATATAATTTTATTGATTTCCATTTTCTTTTCGTTCAAAATATAAGTTAGACTTTATTTAAAAAAATACTAAACGATGTTAATAAAGCATTGCTAAGAATGTTTCAATTTTAGGAAGGGCAGATAACTCTGTCCTAAATCAGTTCAAATTCAAGTTATTTTAAACCAAGTACTGTAATATATAATTTTATTGATTTCCATTTTCTTTTCGTTCAAAATATAAGTTAGACTTTATTTTAAAAAATACTAAACGATGTTAATAAAGCATTGCTAAGAATTTTTCAATTTTAGGAAGAGCAGATAACTCTGTCCTAAATCAGTTCAAATTCAATTTATTTTAAACCAAGTACTGTAATATATAATTTCATTGATTTCCATTTTCTTTTCGTTCAAAATATAAGTTAGACTTTATTTAAAAAAATACTAAACGATGTTAATAAAGCATTGCTAAGAATTTTTCAATTTTAGGAAGGGCAGATAACTCTGTCCTAAATCAGTTCAAATTCAAGTTATTTTAAACCAAGTACTGTAATATATCATTTTAGTGATTTCCATTTTCTTTTCGTTCAAAATATAAGTTAGACTTTATTTTAAAAAATACTAAACGATGTTAATAAAGCATTGCTAAGAATTTCCAATTTTAGGAAGGGCAGATAACTCTGTCCTAAATCGGTTCAAATTCAAGTTATTTTAAACCAAGTACTGTAATATATAATTTTATTGATTTCCATTTTCTTTTCGTTCAAAATATAAGTTATACTTTATTTAAAAAAATACTAAACGATGTTAATAAAGCATTGCTAAGAATTTTTCAATTTTAGGAAGGGCAGATAACTCTGTCCTAAATCAGTTCAAATTCAAGTTATTTTAAACCAAGTACTGTAATTATAATTTTATTGATTTCCATTTTCTTTTCGTTCAAAATATAAGTTAGACATTATTTAAAAAAATACTAAACGATGTTAATAAAGCATTGCTAAGAATTTTTCAATTTTAGGAAGGGCAGATAACTCTGTCCTAAATCGGTTCAAATTCAAGTTATTTTAAACCAAGTACTGTAATATATAATTTTATTGTTTTCCATTTTCTTTTCGTTCAAAATATAAGTTAGACTTTATTTAAAAAAAATACTAAACGGTGTTAATAAAGAATTGCTAAGAATTTTTCAATTTTAGGAAGGGCGGATAACTCTGTCCTAAATCAGTTCAAATTCAAGTTATTTTAAACCAAGTACTGTAATTATAATTTTATTGATTTCCATATTCTTTTCGTTCAAAATATAAGTTAGACTTTATTTAAAAAAATACTAAACGATGTTAATAAAGCATTGCTAAGAATTTTTCAATTTTAGAAAGGGCAGATAACTCTGTCCTAAATCAGTTCAAATTCAAGTTATTTTAAACCAAGTACTGTAATATATCATTTTATTGATTTCCATTTTCTTTTCGTTCAAAATATAAGTTAGACTTTATTTAAAAAAATACTAAACGATGTTAATAAAGCATTGCTAAGAATTTTTCAATTTTCGGAAGGGCAGATAACTCTGTCCTAAATCAGTTCAAATTCAAGTTATTTTAAACCAAGTACTGTAATATATCATTTTATTGATTTCCATTTTCTTTTCGTTCAAAATATAAGTTAGACTTTATTTAAAAAAATACTAAACGATGTTAATAAAGCATTGCTAAGAATTTTTCAATTTTAGGAAGGGCAGATAACTCTGTCCTAAATCAGTTCAAATTCAAGTTATTTTAAACCAAGTACTGTAATATATCATTTTATTGATTTCCATTTTCTTTTCGTTCAAAATATAAGTTAGACTTTATTTAAAAAAATATTAAACGATGTTAATAAAGCATCGCTAAGAATTTTTTAATTTTAGGAAGGGCAGATAACTCTGTCCTAAATCAGTTCAAATTCAAGTTATTTTAAACCAAGTACTGTCATATATAATTTTAGTGATTTCACTTTT
The DNA here is from genome assembly GCF_053919585.1 of Euprymna scolopes. Taxonomy (NCBI): domain Eukaryota; kingdom Metazoa; phylum Mollusca; class Cephalopoda; order Sepiida; family Sepiolidae; genus Euprymna; species Euprymna scolopes. The sequence continues at coordinate 116,591,070 of NC_136527.1, forward strand.
CTTTTCGTTCAAAATATAAGTTAGACTTTATTTAAAAAAATACTAAACGATGTTAATAAAGCATTGCTAAGAATTTCCAATTTTAGGAAGGGCAGATAACTCTGTCCTAAATCGGTTCAAATTCAAGTTATTTTAAACCAAGTACTGTAATATATAATTTTATTGATTTCACTTTTTCTTTTCGTTCAAAATATAAGTTAGACTTTATTTAAAAAAATACTAAACGATGTTAATAAAGCATTGCTAAGAATTTTTCAATTTTAGGAAGGGCAGATAACTCTGTCCTAAATTGGTTCAAATTCAAGTTATTTTAAACCAAGTACTGTAATTATAATTTCATTGATTTCCATTTTCTTTTCGTTCAAAATATAAGTTAGACTTTATTTAAAAAAATACTAAACGATGTTAATAAAGCATTGCTAAGAATTTTTCAATTTTAGGAAGGGCAGATAACTCTGTCCTAAATCAGTTCAAATTCAAGTTATTTTAAACCAAGTTCTGTAATATATCATTTTATTGATTTCCATTTTCTTTTCGTTCAAAATATAAGTTAGACTTTATTTAAAAAAATACTAAACGATGTTAATAAAGCATTGCTAAGAATTTTTCAATTTTAGGAATGGCAGATAACTCTGTCCTAAATCAGTTCAAATTCAAGTTATTTTAAACCAAGTACTGTAATATATAATTTTATTGATTTCCATTTTCTTTTCGTTCAAAATATAAGTTAGACTTTATTTAAAAAAATACTAAACGATGTTAATAAAGCATTGCTAAGAATTTTTTAATTTTAGGAAGGGCAGATAACTCTGTCCTAAATCAGTTCAAATTCAATTTATTTTAAACCAAGTACTGTAATATATCATTTTATTGATTTCCATTTTCTTTTCGTTCAAAATATAAGTTAGACTTTATTTAAAAAAATACTAAACGATGTTAATAAAGCATTGCTAAGAATTTTTCAATTTTAGGAAGGGCAGATAACTCTGTCCTAAATCAGTTCAAATTCAAGTTATTTTAAACCAAGTACTGTAATATATCATTTTATTGATTTCCATTTTCTTTTCGTTCAAAATATAAGTTAGACTTTATTTAAAAAAATATTAAACGATGTTAATAAAGCATCGCTAAGAATTTTTTAATTTTAGGAAGGGCAGATAACTCTGTCCTAAATCAGTTCAAATTCAAGTTATTTTAAACCAAGTACTGTAATTATAATTTTAGTGATTTCCCTTTTCTTTTCGTTCAAAATATAAGTTGGACTTTATTTAAAAAAATACTAAACGATGTTAATAAAGCATTGCTAAGAATTTTCCAATTTTAGGAAGGGCAGATAACTCTGTCCTAAATCAGTTCAAATTCAAGTTATTTTAAACCAAGTACAGTAATTATAATTTTATTGATTTCCATTTTCCTTTCGTTCGAAATATAAGTTAGACTTTATTTTAAAAAAATATTAAACGTTTCAGTAATCGTTATTATTATTATTGTTATTATTATTATCATTATTAATATTATCATTATTATTATTGTTATTATTATTATTATTATCATCATCATTATCATTATTATTATTATCATCATTATCATTATTATTATTATTATTATTATTATTATTATTATCATTATTATTATTATCATTATTATTATTATTATTATTATCATTATTATTATCATTATTATTATCATTATCATTAATATTATTATTATTATTATTATTGACAAATTATTTAAAAGGAAATATCGTTCAGAAATTATTTATAAACAATTTGGGGTAACTTATGCAACTTGTTTTTTCTTCCCATTTGTGACCTATTTGTGTTCAAAAATACATAGGAGTCACCTCTTATCAAGGCCCGAAGGCCACTAGAGGATAAGGGTTATTGAGTGTATAGTAATCAATGTGATAATATCGTAGTAATCGCTAGTAAGGGAAATTTAGTAAATTGTCAAGAATTTGTTTATGTTAGACTTGAAGACAACCAAGTTGTAGTTAGCTGAAAAACAGGCTAACGGAAGAGAGTTCCACATGCGTGCAGTTCTTGGAAAGAATCTTTGTTTATGGACTCTACGTTTTGATTTACTGCCCAGTTTGAGAGTGGGGAAAATTATTGACAGTGGTTTCAGCTAGACGGATGTTTTTTTTTGTGAAAGATTGGTGAGGGGGGATCAGAGATTGGAGCTCAGACGAGCACTTGCAATGGAAAGAACATTAAAACAAAGACAGGCTCACAACGTCCCTTCTGTGGAAAAGAGGTTTCAGGGAAGAGAAAAGGGCATCCCTCACTAAATTACAAAGTCTATTGTGTACTCTGTCAGATTTGATGTACGTGTTCTATTTCGGATCAGGAGTAAAGGTCAACCGAGAAGCTTATCAAAACATGAAGCTTCTCCAAGACGAGAGCCATTCATTTCAATTGATCCTGGATGGGGATCAGAGCGTTGATGAAATATCCTGCTATTGACTAATGAAAACTTTAACCCGTGGATGGGAATAACAATGAACTTGGTTGGTTAATCAGCTAAACTCAACACAACGTGTACCACAAATATCATGCATTTTAGCCTGACAAGTATTTACGGGCATGAAACAGAAAACTCTGTGCAGCTCAAATACTTTATAAACTTTCATAACATAAATTATCCACATTTTCAAAGAAAGAAACATAATTTATATATATATATATATATATATATATATATATATATATATATATTACTGATGGGAAGATTCCAATATTTCTCCTGATTCCGATACAATTACCAATTCTGTGCTAAATTCCTGAATCCGATATCGATTCTTTATAAATCGCTAATTATTTAACTATAAGTTTGTTAAATATGCAGATATTTTCCTAAACATCAAAATACACGCGTGTAAGATGATCTATCGATTTTAGCTTTACTGGTAATTTAAACTCAATAAATATTTTTCCGATTACCGATTCCGATTAATCGTCCCAACACTAATATATATATATATATATATATATATATATATATATATATATATATATATACACTATGTATAGATATCACCAAGCTGTATCTAATAATCTAACAGGTTGGAATATATATTCATTGTTTCATGTCTAATATTTAAAAAGAAGTTTTAAGCATAGAATACAAACTTTTATTTCTATAAAAATCAATCAAATTCGAACAAGATTGCAACAAATCCAAGCAAAAAATTGAATACAAACATCAATTTCTATAAAAATCAACAAAAAAAGTTTAAACAGGATAAGACTGTTTAATAATGGCCACCAAGATATAGAAGGCCTGCGAATTGAAAAATGCCTGTAGGCAATGTAAGATTTGTCGAACTGTCGATACTATATGTTGTTGCTGTTATTATTAGTAGTATTATAAATATGACGACATTTTTTAAAAAAGCATTAAAACATGTTAAAATGAAAAGAAAGGAACCCAATTCGATTAATAATGAAAGTGAACTTTATCTATAAATAAAAAAGCGAAAATGTATGTATGTGTGTTCGCTTTTTCTGTGTGTCTACAAAAGGCTTCTTTCAGAGAAGCGGTCCGTCGGTTCACAACTTTTTAAAACTTTTTATATCACATATAAATCGTAATATCTCACAGTAAACAACGAAGCTTGCCTGTCTATTTAATTTGCTCGATTTCAGGAAGATAAATATTCAATATTTGTCGCTCGCTGCATGTGGGTTAGTCTTTTTCCTATAACATCTTGGAGGCGAGGGAAAAAAGCGTTCAGCAGTAATTGAAATCCCGCAGTCAAACTTGACCTCATTAACTCATTTAAACGAGCACCTGCTAAATCCAAGTAATTAAATAAATTTAAACGTGTTTCCATAAGCATGTCGTGGTGGGGCAATGGTTAACGTCGCACGTTTTTTTTTCACAACTTTGCCTCAACGGTTCGGGTTCGATCCTCATACTTACTTTTTTTAACCCTCCCCCACACCTCCAAACACCCGAGCAACGCCGGGTGCCCCTCGCTAGTTCAATATAAAATATAAATATTATCTTTGTAAAATTACGTAATTTTAAAGCAATATATAATCTAATAATGATAAAATTGAATTATGAATTTAAGGAACAAACAATTAAAGAAATATAAAACACGAACAATTATTGGAGGGACAAGATCACAGTGTAGTTTTCTTTCCTCGGCCGGTGGAGGAGAAATTCTTTCATGACTGAGACAATTTTGATTTTCGTTCCTATCCAGAGTGCCCCTTATTAGAGAGCTAGAGTTTCTCCACGAGATTATATGTTAAATATTTAAATAACTATTACTTTTAATACAGAAATTACATTTAAAGGTTTGGTTTTCTGTTCTTCTGTGTTCATTTTACCCGTTTTTCATCAAAATCTGTATTTTCATCGTGAATGGGTTTTACTTAAATGGCTGCTCAATGGGGTTTTCTTTCACTTGCTTTGTATATATCTCATTTATTTTTGTAATTGAGTGTGTATTCATTTAAAAAAAAAAAATAATTTTATTAAATTTAGTTCATACTTTTATTTCGTACTTGCTTTTATTTTCAGCTCATTTTAATTTGTTTTTTTAATTATATTTCCCACACTAATATTTTTTTATTTTTTGTTAAATTTATTTTTTCATATTTAAATAATGCTTTAGTCTTTTTTTTTTACTCAAATAGTACCTACAAAAATATTTCTGATTAATTAGCAAATGAAAACCTTTTCTGTATGCGCTTTTTATGGAGCAACTATTAAATTAAAACTCGTTTATGCAGGGTTCACGTTCTACGTGAAGTACCTTTTTTATTATTGTTGCTGTTATTATTATTAGTATTATAAATAATAATAATAATAATAATAATAATAATAATAATTATAATAATAATAATGATAATAAGAGTGATTGTGCAGTGTATGCATCATGCTAGATTTTAGATAGGAATTTTAAGTTAAATTTTATGGCATCTTTTTTTCATTAAATTTTTAGGCGAAAGTTCAGAATAGTTAGAATGTTAAGAATGGCTTTCTAAATAATGCTATTATTTTAGCACGTCATGTACACGACACAAATACTAAACAATATTTATTTAAACAAAAGAAAAAATGTTAACTAAAATTTAATCTACTCTTTATTTTTATTTCATATCAAAACTTTAATTAAAACTGATTAGTTAATGAATGTTTAGATGAATTTGTGTTTGTATGTCTCGGGAGAGAATAGAGAATTTCATATTCTATTTTCCATTTCAGTCATGTAAATCATTTACAGATAAAATGTTATAAAACAAACAAACAAAAACTTTTAAGTTATAAATATATTTCAAAAAAATAAATTACACCCGGTGCTAAAATATTGAATTCATTGTTAAAAAAAATATAAGCAAAATAAAAAGAAACTGTCGTGAAAAATGCTTCTAACTTTAAAATATTTAGAAATACTCAATGAAAAGTTTTATTTATTATTAAAAGAACGGACTGAAAAATATTCTCATAAAAATTGTTTTGCAGTTTAAAAAAATAAATAAAATGAAATATGCGACTTCCTTCGACAGATATAAAAGTTAAACAGTAACTTCACTTACTGTTACATTTTGTTAGATTAAAATGATCCCAATGTGCAATCATAATAATTGCAATTATAGAATTATCCAAATGGAGAATTGTTTTTTCTCTCTAGGAGAATAAAAAAACATGCAAGTTTGAACTTTCATAAAATTATCACAGCCAAAATCTAAGGCAGCGAAAAAATATCTTTTTATGGACACATGGTGGAACACCGGAAAATTTAGGCACCTTTATCTACATGTTTATCTGATAATGACGTCACACTGTCATGTTCAACAGTCTACTCAGTAGCCGTGCTAGTAGGCAATCAAGTTCTCTCTTTTCACTCTTTTAATGTTAATCTGTTTTTAAGTTGACTTCCTGGGAAAATGTTGAACCACGAGGCTTTTTCACTTGTTTAAATTGTCTTATGTTAAAGAGCATCTCTCCCCCCGCCTCTCTGGCTTTCATTCTCTTTCTATTTTCTCTCTCTGTGTCTCTATTAGAGAATAGAGAAAGAGAGAGGGAGAGGGAGGGAAAGAGAGAGAGGTGAATAACGTGGACAGTGGACACGTTTGCAGAAGAAGGGTCAGCTGATCAGATGACGTGGTGTCATGTGATGAGGTTAGCTGATTCTTTCTTGGCAGTTTGGTTTCGGGTGTTGAAGACAGACGGCTTTTCAGCTGTCCCCCCCTGGGCTGGGGAGGACGCTGACGTGTACCAAGCAAGCAAGGTTAACCTCCATTCGGTGTCGACCTCTGGAAGGTGAATAAAAACATAAAACCTTAATTATCATCTTGGAGTGAATTCTTCATCCAACAGGCCAGCTCCCCTCCAAGAGACGATGAACACCAGAGGAACAACCGACGACACATGAATAAAGGTACGTTAAGAAATGCATGTACACAAACACACACCCACGAAGACATGAACAATAAGATTAGAAACTAGACGATCACGTACACGAATCTCCTTCTTGACACTATTCCCTTTATGACACCCCACTATATAACACTTATAACTACCAGATGCCACACATTCTTCCCATTAGTTTAGTTATTCAACCGAATGATCGTTTTCTAATTCGAACTGTCCTTTTGAGTCAAATTGTTTGTATTTCTCTTGCACAGTAAACCGGGCATATTATATATATTATATATTGTAGTTTTTGAAATTTTTTCCATTTGCACGGTTGCTTCTATAATGACTCGCCTGTGTGTTTTAGTATATGAGTTTTTATATACAATATATTGGAAAATGTTGAACCATTTATATACAATATATTGGAAAATGTTGAACCATGTATATACAATATATTGGAAAATGTTGAACCATGTATATACAATATATTGGAAAATGTTGAACCATTTATATACAATATATTGGAAAATGTTGAACCATGTATATACAATATATTGGAAAATGTTGAACCATTTATATACAATATATTGGAAAATGTTGAACCATTTATATACAATATATTGGAAAATGTTGAACCATGTATATACAATATATTGGAAAATGTTGAACCATGTATATACAATATATTAGAAAATGTTGAACCATTTATATACAATATATTGGAAAATGTTGAACCATTTATATACAATATATTGGAAAATGTTGAACCATTTATATACAATATATTGGAAAATGTTGAACCATGAAGGAGGCTTTTCACTATTTTTTCTTTTACTTCAATTGAAGTTCTCAGAAATCAAGGGGTCCACTACCTGGGGCTAACACTTGAACTCTATATGATTCATCCCTTCCATGGCCTTTGAGCCCCTGGAGGGGCATAGGCCATCTACAACTTTGTAGATGCTTTTGTAGCAAGGAGTTCTTTTTACAGGGTGAGGGTGCTGGCCCCACACCCAACCTTCCTGGAAGGTACATACAGCGCCTAGCCTTCCCAAATAGTCACCCATCTGGTACTGGCCAGGCTCAATGTTTCTTAACTTCGGTGATCTGGTGAGAACTGGTGTGTCAACGTGATTGTGCATTAAACTCTATATGAGATACATAGATATTAGAATGTTCCATTAAAGTTAATTTATTTCTCAAACACTGAGTTAGTAAAGAAATTGAGAACAATTTTCTTCTCTCCAATTAACCATTTTTATATGTTGTAGTATATCCTTCATTTTGGTCTCTTGATCTTGCTGGATTGCAGGACAAGAATTTATCTAGTCTCGTGGAGTATCCAGCTTCGTGCTATTACTTGAAGTAACATCACTTGGAGAAGGTGCACCATTCCTCATAAAAGCTAATGTAGCTTAGCCATAGTGAGAAGATCTTATTTGAGCAGCAAATACGAATGTGATTTTGAATATTTGATCAAGGTTTAATTCCAGGGAAAAATATCCTCATGCTAAGTTGTTATGGCAAACGCATGTACAGAGAGACCTTACATACTCAAGCACAGTGTCTAGTAGGCATTCAAGTTCTCTGAGTTTTTAAGCTGGATTTTTGGGAAAATGCAGAACCATGAAAATCACATGAATGGGGCTTTTAACAAGTGTGTGTGGACATGTTTTTCTAAAGAGATTTTATGGGAAAATGTTGTACCACACACTTGACATGAATGAGGTTTTTCACCAGTGTGTTTGAACATATGATGTTTTAAATTGCATTTCTGAGAAAATACTGCACCACACACTTGACATGAATGCGGCTTTTCACCAGTGTGTTTGAACATATGAGTTTTTAAGTTGCATCTTAGGGAAAATGCAGAACCACAAAAATCACATGAATGAGGTTTTTCACCAGTGTGTGTGAACATATGTTGTTTTAAAGAAAATTTATGGGAAAATGCTGTACCACACACTTGACATGGGTAAGGCTTTTCACCAGTGTGTGTTAACATATGTGTTTTTAAATTTGATTTCTTGGAAAATTTTTAATCACAAACTTCACATGAATGAGGCTTTTCACCAGTGTGTGTGAACATATGTTTTTAACTGAATTTTATGGGAAAATGTGATACCATACACTTAACATGAATGAGGCTTTTCACCAGTGTGTTTTAACATATGAGTTTTCAAATTACCTTTCTGGGAAAATGCTGAACCACAAACTTCACATGAATGTGGCTTTTCACCAGTGTGTGTAAGGATATGTTTTTTTAAACAAGTTTTATGGGAAAATGCTGTACCACACACTTGACATGAATAAGGCTTTTCACCGGTGTGTTTTAACATATGAGTTTTTAAATTGCATCTCTGGGAAAATATTGAACCGCAAACTTCACATGAATGAGTCTTTTCATTTTTTTTATTCATTTTACTTTAATAAGTTTTAAGAGATCAAAGTGCTCCCTCCTAGAGCAAACACTTGATTCTGTTATGATTTAAATTTTCGCCAGTGTTTACATACGAGTTTGTAAATGAATCCTCTGTGAAAATATTGAATCATATCAATGAATCTGCCGTGAAAATGTTGAACTTGACTTAAATGAGATTTTTCCTTTGTGTGTTTCAACATATAAGTTTTTACGTTTGATTTCCATGAAAATTATGAACCACAAACTTTACAGGAATAACGCTTTTCAATATCGGGCTTTTTTTCATATATATATATATATATATATATATATATATATATATATATATTGAAAATAATTATATGAATTAGTGTTATTTGGCATTACATTTTAAAATAAATTCATATAAAAACGATGAACATATGCAGAATCACATCTCATTTTTCATTTGGCTGATTCTTACAAATTCCAGAAAATAGCCTGAGAGTAGGAAACTTAAACCTGTGCACTTTTACAAATCGTCGCTGTTCGTATAAGTACAATTAATTTCAATTTCATTAAGGTGTTTTTCATCATGGGTAGTTGTATATTTTAGTTCTTTGAAAGTTGTGTATAAAAACCAATTTTCTTATTTAGAATAGATTTTTGTAAACATTTCATCTTATTAAATTCAAACTATGTTTATTCGTTAATTTTCATATTTAACTTCTTTCTCATCTGGCATATATGATGAGCATTTTCTTGAATTAATCTGAGCATTTCCCTGAATAGAAGACAAATCTTGAAAGAATCCAAAATATGTAATGTTTATTTGTGCAATATCTTCTATATGATATATATTACATACATATGCCACACATTATATATATATATATATATATTATATATATTATATATACATATATATATATATATCATTGCATAACTGAAGTTAAGCAACAATGTGCCTCGTTAGTACCAAAGGGGTGACCATTTGGGAATCTCAGGTGCTGTATGTGCTCTCTAGCCAAAAATAACTTAATGCACAAGTCATAACATATACAGCATCTGTTTTGTCGTATTCATCAAAATCGATGGACAGCCAATCTGGTTTCTGTACTTGAAATCTGAAAAAAAATCATGTATAAATTATATTGTTTCATCAGATTACTTTGTAACAAAAATCAAATGTCTGTAGTAGTTAAATTCATGAATATGTGAAACAATTTTATTTGTAATAGAAAAGTTCTATTCATATAAGTAGTCATGCAATTTATACACAAACGATTTCATTTTTACATGCTTGAACTAATTTATACAGGGTGACGCCCAAAAAACAGAGGACATTCAATTGGTTTTCTGAGCATTTTACAATCAACGGAGAAAAAAAGGCCAAATACCCTAGTGTTTTGATATGATGTTTTGAATATAATAAACTAGTTATGACCAAAGTTTCATTTTATTTGGACAAAACACTAAGAAACGGGGCCTAATTAGAATTGGGGCCCCGTTTTCTTTTGGTCACCCTGTACATATATATATATATATATATATATATATATATATATATATATATATATATATACATATATATATGCGTGCGTGTGTGTGTAACTACTCTATTTAATCACATGAAATATATATAATAATATATGTGTGTATTTTATGTGTAATATAAAAGTTCTATTCATATTAGTAGTCATGCAATTTATACACAAACGATTTCATTTTTACATATTTGAACTAATATATATATATATATATATATATACTTTATTTAATCACATGAAATATATATAATAATACATGAAATATATATAATCATGAGCTAGGTAGTAAGTTATGAATTAAGCTACACAAAATATTCCATGTTTCATCCCTGTGAGGCATAAGCCTTACGAATTCTCAAGAGAATGAAATGCAGAATATTCTTTGTAGCTTAATTGCCATATTTTCATAACTTAATAATCAATAAAAATAATTATCCATAAAAAGGTTTTCAACTTAAAATCTTTCTGATTTTTAGATGATAAGTGGTTATTCATATAATTTGGATATGACCTCTGACCTTCTTCACATTAGGAATTTGGATAGAATTTTGAATGGAACCCATTACTTACTTCAAAGCGGTAGCATGCTCTCGTTCTGTGAGCCATGTTTGGATAGAAATAGTTCCCAGTTGTATTTTTCAGTTGCAAACACTGCGAATTGAACCTTCAACCTTCAGGATAATATTACTTTTACAATCGACTTTCCCAGGTATTCTAACCACTGCACCAGGAGTCCTTGCAGACAATTCTTGTTTTTTTTGCTTGTTTGTTTTTACATGGAAATCACCACTTATCAAGGCACGGAGGACACTCAAGGATAAGGGTTATTGCGTGTACAGTTCTCAATGGGACATCAATATTGTAGTGATCGTTAGTAATGGAGATCTGATAAAGTGTCTTAAATAAGGGGGCGATTCATCAGGAATTTGTTTATGTCGGACTTGAAGACATCCAAATTGTAGTCAGGTGGGAAACAGGCAAACGGAGCGAGATCCACAGGCATGCACTCTTAAGAAAGAAGCTTTGTTCACGGAATCTACCTTTTGATTTAGGCACAGATAAAGTGTGGGGAAAACTTCTGATAGTGGTTTCAGCTGGATGGGTGTTTTTTTGTGAAAGATTGGGGAAGGGGGGCCATAGATTGGAGCTCAGACGAGCACTTGCCATTGAAGTAACGATAAAACAAAGACAGACTCGCAACATCCCTTCTGTGGGGGAGAGGTTGTAGGGAAGAGAAAAGGGCGTCCCCCACAAGGCTATGAAGTCAAGGCAGGATAGGCTGTTTTTATCAGCTCCTGCCAGATATGGCAGCAGTACTCCATCCTTGTCATTTATTCTCTATATTGCTCTGTAATTATATTGAGCTTCTTAAATAAGGATTGGTATATATTATAAGAACATATATTTCTACAGAAATTATATACAGTGATGATCATAATTATTGGCACGGTAAAATAAAAGTTAAATTTTGTCTAATAAATTCTAAAAAGGGGATTAAATTAAAGAAAATAACAAAGTATATTATGTATTTTTAACTGGCCTTTCCGATGCAGCAATCGGATTTTAGAAAAAATAAATAACAAAGGAACAACAAACATAATTGCAAAAATCCCTTGTTCAAAATTATTGGCACGGCTTTGTTTTTCTTTTAGTATCGGTATAATATCAATCAATTTCCGGTTTACATGCTTTCTGAACTTTTTTATAGCCATATTATGCTTGTTTAACGCTAATTCAGTGAATAATTTTTTTCAGATAATTTTTAGATAGCGATTTATTTAAACTATTATAAGTGACTAAATTATAATCTTCAATCGCCATGGTTAAAACTAAGAAACACAGCGAAGACATCAGGAAGCTTGTTGTAGCATGCCATACCAATGGGGAGGGCTATGATAAGATTTCAAAGAAGCTAAACCTTCCCAAATCCACTGTTAGAGCCATAATAAACAAGTTCAAATCGCAAGGCCACGTTATGAGTTTAGAGGGTAGAGGGAGAAAAGGGATTCTTTCCCCAAGAGATGAACGGAAAATTGTTCGACAAGTAAAACAAAACCCAAGGATCTCTGTTGGGGAGATTGTTGATGAACAGAGCACCTCTGGAGTGAATGTATCTCGACATACAGTTGGTAGAGTTTTGAAGAGAGCTGGTTTAAAAGCATGTCGTC
>NC_136527.1:116611042-116613542 GCF_053919585.1 Euprymna scolopes
TCCGAGGGCGCTCCTTTAACAACTCTGTTCTAGATCTGTCATGCTTCCACCAGGCAACGCCGGTTAACGGGTACTGCTAGTATTTTATATTGGCGTTCTTTCATGTTTCACTATAAATGTACGCATGTATGTGGATGACTATATATGTTTGATTATATACATGTATGTATTCATGTGGATGATTATATGTATAATAATCTTGATAATACACACGTCCATTTGCATAACATGCTGTCTCGCAAGTCGCCGGTCGTTCCTTTTATATCTTCTTGTATGGTGATTTGGCCATAAGCACAGAGATGCACAGAAATGCAGCCCATAATTCCTTTTCTTCTATCGACCTCTTTTTCGTCCGGATAACATGGGGTAAGCACGCATATTTCTGTCAAACAAACGCAAAAAAATGCACTCAGAAAATGCAGAACCTGAAAAAAATTGTTTTGCATCTACAAAGAAACAAAGAGATCAATGTAGAAAAAAGTGTACCCTTCCTACATGAAACTTAATCACATGAAAAAAGTGTACCCTTCCTACATCCACACATGAAACTTAATCACATGAAAAAAGTGTACCCTTCCTACATCCACACATGAAACTTAATCACATGAAAAAAGTGTACCCTTCCTACATCCACACATGAAACTTAATCACATGAAAAAAGTGTACCCTTCCTACATCCACAAATGAAACTTAATCACATGAAAAAAGTGTACCCTTCCTACATCCACACATGAAAATTAATCACATGAAAAAAGTGTACCCTTCCTACATCCACAAATGAAACTTAATCACATGAAAAAAGTGTACCCTTCCTACATCCACAAATGAAACTTAATCACATGAAAAAAGTGTACCCTTCCTACATCCACACATGAAACTTAATCACATGAAAAAAGTGTACCCTTCCTACATCCACACATGAAACTTAATCACATGAAAAAAGTGTACCCTTCCTACATCCACACATGAAACTTAATCACATGAAAAAAGTGTACCCTTCCTACATCCACACATGAAACTTAATCACATGAAAAAGTGTACCCTTCCTACATCCACACATGAAACTTAATCACATGAAAAAGTGTACCCTTCCTACATCCACACATGAAACTTAATTACATGAAAAAAGTGTAGCCTTCCTACATCCACACATGAAACTTAATCACATGAAAAAAGTGTACCCTTCCTACATCCACACATGAAACTTAATCACATGAAAAAAGTGTACCCTTCCTACATCCACAAATGAAACTTAATCACATGAAAAAAGTGTACCCTTCCTACATCCACACATGAAACTTAATCACATGAAAAAAGTGTACCCTTCCTACATCCACACATGAAACTTAATCACATGAAAAAGTGTACCCTTCATACATCCACACATGAAACTTAATCACATGAAAAAAGTGTACCCTTCCTACATCCACAAATGAAACTTAATCACATGAAAAGATTTTATTGAAAAAATAACCGTTCGATTAAAAAATAGTGAGAATGTGTCCTGCTATACGAAAAAAAGGAAAGAAAAACAGAGACGAAAAAACAGAGACAAAAAAGCCTCTCACACACACACACACACACTTTCTCTCTCTCTCTGTATATATATATATATATATATATATATATATATATATATATATATATATGTGTGTGTGTGTCTATGCACATTTTTATTACATGAAAAAAAAGCAGAGACGAAAAAAGTCCCCCCACACACTCTCTCTCTCTCTCTCTCTCTCTCTATATATATATATATATATATATATATATATATATATATATATGTGTGTGTGTGTGTGTGTGTGTGTGTGTGTGTGTGTGTGTGTGTGTGTATATATGTGTCTATGCCCGTTTTTATTACATGAAAGAAAAACGAAAAAATCCTCCAAACACGAAGCACGAAAAATAAATTTAAAAGAAAAAAAAAACGATCCTTCAAACACGATGCTCTAAAAATAAATTTAAAACAAACAAAAAAGAACATTTTTAATCTGTGAGAAAGGTGTGAAATTTTTTTAAATCTGATCTTTATTTCAGGTGTGAAAAAATATAGGGCGTTTTTTGTTTTTGACTTTGCAAATGTTAGTGGAATATTACTGACTCTTTTAGTTAAGATTTGAAAAATAGAACTCTGTTTCAACAGTTTATTTCATGAACAGTTGATTCTAGCTTGATATTGATGTCCTTTTCCCGATTAGGTAACAATTAACGCTGAAACACAAGGGGGGCTTTTTCATTTGATAGTTTTCTTTTCAATATCAACAAATGTTTTTATTGTTTTTTTTACTGTTTAAAAAAACAGAAAAAATGTTTTTGGTAAAAATTTGGATGAAATAATATGAAACATCAATGTTTTTTAGATTTTGTGGTAGAAATGTTTAATTCGCATTTAGTTGTCAATCATTGAAAAAAAAACAAAGACGCACATGAGAAAAATGAATTGGGTCTCGCCATTGTGTGATGTAATAAGTGAGGTGGGTGTGTGATGCTACCGCTC
>NC_136527.1:116618542-116638542 GCF_053919585.1 Euprymna scolopes
AATAAAAATATTTTGCTTTCACAAATATAAATAAACAAATTTTTTCATATATAATAAAGATATTTTGCTTTCACAAATATAAATAAAGACGTTTTTTCATAGATAATAAAAATATTTTGCTTTCACAAATATAAATAAACAAATTTTTTCATATATAATAGAAATATTTTGCTTTCACAAATATAAATAAACAAATTTTTTCATATATAATAAAAATATTTTGCTTTCACAAATATAAATAAAAACATTTTTTCATATATAATAAAAATATTTTGCTTTCACAAATATAAATAAAAACATGTTTTCATATATAATAAAAATATTTTGCTTTAACAAATATAAATAAAAACATTTTTTCATATATAATAAAAATATTTTGCTTTCACAAATATAAATAAAAACATTTTTTCATATATAATAAAAATATTTTGCTTTAACAAATATAAATAAAAACATTTTTTCATATATAATAAAAATATTTTGCTTTCACAAATATAAATAAAAACATGTTTTCATATATAATAAAAATATTTTGCTTTAACAAATATAAATAAAAACATTTTTTCATATATAATAAAAATATTTTGCTTTAACAAATATAAATAAAAACATTTTTTCATATATAATAAAAATATTTTGCTTTCACAAATATAAATAAAAACATTTTTTCATATATAATAAAAATATTTTGCTTTAACAAATATAAATAAACAAATTTTTTCATATATAATAAAAATATTTTGCTTTCACAAATATAAATAAAAACATGTTTTCATATATAATAAAAATATTTTGCTTTAACAAATATAAATAAACAAATTTTTTCATATATAATAAAAATATTTTGCTTTAACAAATATAAATAAAAACATTTTTTCATATATAATAAAAATATTTTGCTTTAACAAATATAAATAAAAACATTTTTTCATATATAATAAAAATATTTTACTTTAACAAATATAAATAAACACATTTTTTCATATATAATAAAAATATTTTGCTTTAACAAATATAAATAAAAACATTTTTTCATATATAATAAAAATATTTTGCTTTAACAAATATAAATAAAAACATTTTTTCATATATAATAAAAATATTTTGCTTTAACAAATATAAATAAACAAATTTTTTCATATATAATAAAAATATTTTGTTTTAACAAATATAAATAAAAACATTTTTTCATATATAATAAAAATATTTTGCTTTAACAAATATAAATAAAAACATTTTTTCATATATAATAAAAATATTTTGCTTTAACAAATATAAATAAACAAATTTTTTCATATATAATAAAAATATTTTGCTTTCACAAATATAAATAAAAACATGTTTTCATATATAATAAAAATATTTTGCTTTAACAAATATAAATAAAAACATTTTTTCATATATAATAAAAATATTTTACTTTAACAAATATAAATAAACACATTTTTTCATATATAATAAAAATATTTTGCTTTAACAAATATAAATAAAAACATTTTTTCATATATAATAAAAATATTTTGCTTTAACAAATATAAATAAAAACATTTTTTCATATATAATAAAAATATTTTGCTTTAACAAATATAAATAAACAAATTTTTTCATATATAATAAAAATATTTTGTTTTAACAAATATAAATAAAAACATTTTTTCATATATAATAAAAATGTTTTGCTTTAACAAATATAAATAAAAACGTTTTTTCATATATAATAAAAATGTTTTGCTTTAACAAATATAAATAAAAACGTTTTTTCATATATAATAAAAATATTTTACTTTAACAAATATAAATAAAAACATTTTTTCATATATAATAAAAATATTTTACTTTAACAAATATTAATAAAAACATTTTTCATATATAATAAAAATATTTTGCTTTCACAAATATAAATAAAAACGTGTTTTCATATATAATAAAAATATTTTGCTTTTACAAATATAAATAAACACATTTTTTCATATATAATAAAAATATTTTACTTTAACAAATATAAATAAAAACATTTTTTCATATATAATAATGTTTTGCTTTCACAAATATAAATAAAAACGTTTTTTCATATATAATAAAAAATATTTTGCTTTAACAAATATAAATAAAAACATTTTTTCATATATAATAAAAATATTTTGCTTTAACAAATATAAATAAAAACATTTTTTCATATATAATAAAAATATTTTGCTTTAACAAATATAAATAAAAACGTTTTTTCATATATAATAAAAATATTTTGCTTTCAAAAATATAAATAAAAACATTTTTTCATATATAATAAAAATATTTTGCTTTCACAAATATAAATAAAAACATTTTTTTATATATAATAAAAATGTTTTGCTTTTACAAATATAAACAAAGACATTTTTCATATATAATAAAAATATTTTGCTTTAACAAATATAAATAAAAACATTTTTTCATATATAATAAAAATATTTTACTTTAACAAATATAAATAAAAACATTTTTTCATATATAATAAAAAATATTTTGCTTTAACAAATATAAATAAAAACATTTTTTCATATATAATAAAAATATTTTACTTTAACAAATATAAACAAAAACATTTTTCATACATAATAAAATATTTTGCTTTCACAAATATAATTAAAAATGTTTACTTTAACAAATATAAGTAAATTCTTTACTTTAGCAAATATGATAAAAATGTTTAGCAAATATAATTATTTTTTATTTTTACAAATATAATTAAAATGTTTACTTTAGAAAATATAATCAAACTATTTTACTTTCACGAATATAATTACAATTTTGTCTTTAACAAATATAATTGATATTTTACTTTAACAAATTTCATACAAATTTTTTTACTGTAACAAATATTATTTAAACTTTTACTTTAGGAAATATAATTTAAATATTTTACTTTAGCAAACACTATAAAAATATTATACTTTAACAAATATAATTTAAATTTTTTATTTTAACAAATATAATGAATTTTCTTACATTAACAAATATAATTAAAATTTTTACTTTAGCAAATATAATTAAAATGTTTTACCTAAATAAATATAATTACAATTATTTCACTGAACAAATATAATTAAAATTTTTACTTTAGCAAATATAATAACAAATTTTAACAAATATGATTAAAAGTTTGATTTAGCAAATATAATTACATTTTTATTTTAGCAAATATAATTACATTTTTACTTTAGCAAATATAATTAAAAAATTTTCTTTAGAAAATATAATTAAAATATTTTACCTAAATAAATATAATTACAATTATTTAACTTAACAAATATAATTATAATTTTTACTTTAGCAAATAAAATTAAAATTTTCACTGTAGCAAATAGAATTATTTTTTCTTTAACAAATATGATTAAATTTCTTACTATTACGAATATAATTAGAATATTGTACTTTAAGAAATTAAATTAAAAAAATTTACTTTAAAAAAATTATTAAATCGTTTTACTTTAGCAAACATAATAAAATGTTTTACTTAATATAATTACATTTTTTTACTTTTAAAAATATAACTCAATGTTTTACTTAAACATATATAATAAAAAATTATTTTTACAAATTTGTAAATTTTTACTTTAGATAATATAATAAAAAATTTTACGTTTACATATATAATTAAAAATTTTTACTTTAGCAAATATAGTG
Organism: Euprymna scolopes; assembly: GCF_053919585.1. Lineage (NCBI taxonomy): Eukaryota > Metazoa > Mollusca > Cephalopoda > Sepiida > Sepiolidae > Euprymna > Euprymna scolopes. Next base: position 116,622,209 of record NC_136527.1, read on the forward strand.
AAAATATTTTACTTTAGCAAATATAATTATTTTTTAAATTAAGCGAATATAATTATTTTTTACTTTAGCAAATACAATTAACATTTTTACTTTAGCAAATATAATTTACAATTTTTTACTTTAGCAAATATGATTAAAATCTTTTACTTAAGCAAATATAATTTTTTTACTTTAGCAAATATAATTAACTTTTTTACTTTAACAAATGTAGTGAATTTTTTTTTACTTTAGAAAATATAATTAAATCTTTTACTTTAGCAAATATAATTTAATTTTTACTTTAGCAAATATAATTATATTTTTTACTTTCACAAATATAATTAAAATTTTTACTTTAACAAATTTAATTAAAACTTTTTACTTTATCAAATTTAATAAACATTTTTACTTAAAAATATAATTAATTTTTTTTTATTTTAACAAATATAATTAAAATGTTTAACTTCCAAAAATTTATTTAAAAATCTTTACTTTAACAACTATAATTAATTTCTTTTATTTTCACAAATATAATCAAAATTTTTACTTTAACAAATATAATTAAATATTTTACTTCAGCAAATATAATTAAAAAAATTTTCTTAGGCAAATATGAATAAACTATTTTTCTTTAACAAATATAATTAACATTTTTACTTTAACAAATATAATTAAAATTTTTACTTTAACAAATTTAATTAAAAAATTTTCTTCAAAAAAATATAGTTAAAATTTTTTACTTTATCCAATTTGATTAAAAAATTTTTTTCAAAAAAATATAGTTAAATTTTTTTACTTTTACAAATATAATTAATTTTTTGTACTTTAACAAACTTAGTTAAAATGTTTTATTTCAAAAAGATATAATTAAATTTTTTTTACAAAAACTATGATTAAATTTTTTACTTCAAGAAATATAATTACATTTTTACTTCAAGAAATATAATTATATTTTTTACTTTAACAAATATAATTAATTTTTTTATAATTAGTATATTAGTAATATAATAAATTTTTTTTTACTTTAACAAATATAATTAATTTTTTTACTTTAACAAATATAATTAATCTTTTTACTTTAACAAATATAATTAAATTTTTTACTTTAACAAATATAATTCTTATTTTTTACTTTAACAAATATAATTAATTGTTTTACTTTAACAAATATAATTAAACTTTTTTACTTTAACAAATATAAATAATTTTTTTACTTTAACAAATATAATTATTTGTTTTACTTTAACAAATATAATTAAATTTTTTACTTTAAGAAATATGATTAAATTTTTTTACTTTAACAAATATAATTAAACTTTTTTACTTTAACAAATATAATTAAAATTTTTTACTTTAACAAATATAATTAAAATTTTTTACTCTAACAAATATGATTAAAAATTTTTACTTTAACAAATATAATGAAATTTTTTTACTTCAACGAATATAATGAATTTTTTTTACTTTAACAAATATAATGATTTTTTTTACTTTAACAATGTCCTAAGTAATTCGCAATTGTATTTTTTGATCTCCCACACTGAGGATTGAACCTTTAGGAGAAAAAAATCAATTTGTTCGCCTATTTTTCGATTATTTGGATTAAAAATAGTTGTAAATTACTCGTTTGGGAAAGCTTACTTAATTTAGTTTTGCAAAGGTTAATTTAGTTTTTAATGTTTACATAAATAGAACCAAATAAGAGAGTGTAGATGCGAACAGGTAATCAGAAAATGGCAGAAACTGCAATTGTCATTCTTTATTTGATATTTTTTATTTTCAAGAAAATGATTTGTGACTTGAACGTCTAAAGAAAAGTTTCTATTTTTCAGTTGACAGATAAAAATAATTTTAAAAATTGAGTTGATGGTTACAAGCAATGTTCCAAGATTCATGTCCACCATCTTGATTTCCTTTAGAATTACTCCTTTAAAAAACAAAATATTTTCTTGGTTTACATGCCATGATGTAGCATTCAAGTGTAATCTAAACATCTGCAAGGTAAATAATTAATAGCAATAATAGGCTGAACTACGAAACAATCAATTTACACAAAATATGAAATGGAATAAGACGGTGAGGTATTTTTCAGTTGAATGTCCGAAAAGGAAAATTTATTCTTTTTTAGCAGACCAGTAATGCATAAAAATATAATGTCTGCAATTGCATCAATAACGAATTTGTGAATTTTTACTTTTAATAATGAACATAAAACGTGCAATTTTCCCACATGAAAAATATCGTTTTAAATTTGTTTCATATTTGCAGAATTTGTAGCAATCAAAAGAAACCTATTATTGGATTTGAATGTTCTTGACTTTAAATGTTTATACACATGTTTAAACATCTATAAAATTGTTCATATATATTAGCTCCCCTTGAAATTTCTTGAAACAGAGAAATCATAGTATTCTAAATCAAATGACGTATTTTTTTATCAAATCTAATGTGCTAAAAATATGTAAAAATATTTACTAATATAAAAAAATATTTAGAGACCAACAAAGAACAAACAGAAACAAAAAGAAAATGGTGAATGCTCTGACGAACCGCAAGCACTTGTACTCCCTCTACGAAAATACTCCTGACCAACCCGACAAGCAGCTAAATCCCACCCCTTCACACTAGATGTTAGAGAGCCTTCTATTCCAGTAGTTTCTTCCCCAGAACCGCTAGACTTTGGAATTTCCTTTCAGGTCCCTGCTTCCCCAACTGTACTGACATGCAGAAGTTCAAGTGTAACGTGAACTGACAAAATATTTACAACTATATAAAAAAAAGAAGAACAAACAAAAACAAAAAGAAAACAAACAAAACGAAAAGAAATGTCATATATTTGCAAATGCTTTTCATGCTACGACAATGATAAATATAACTCTAAACTCTCCATTCCAAGTTTAAGAGCCATTGCTCAACACGACAAGGTTCTACAATAAGGCTGACTGGCATGCCATCAGAGATCAACCATGTGGAAAAGTATTTTTCTTCCTGTGGAACAGGGTGGAAATGCGATTAAGCACATGTTCCCACAATTCTATAACAAACCCAACTTTCCCAATGGTTTACTTCGATTTGTGCAGCTTCCATTACTAGCATAAGAAACTAAAAGTAATTGTAAGAAAGAAATTGCAACAGCTAAGAGAGAATATAGTGAAACGTTTCTATTTGTCAGTTGACAGATAAAAATAGTTTTAAAAATTGAATTTGATGGTTACAAGCAATGTTCCAAGATTCACGCCCACCATCTTGATTTCCTTTAGAATTACTCCTTTAAAAAACAAAATATTTTCTTGATTTACATGCCATGATGTAGCATTCGGGTGTAATCTAAACATCTGCAAGGTACATAATTAATAGGCTGAACTACGAAACAATCAATTTACACACAATATGAAATGGAATAAGGTAGTGAGGTATTTTTCAGGTGAATGTCCGAAAAGGAAAATTTATTCTTATTTAAATGGACCAGTAATGCATAAAAATATAATGTTTGCAATTGCATCTATAAGGAATTTCTGAATTTTTACTTTTAATAATGAACATAAAATATTCATCTGGAAAATTGTTCATATATATTAGCTCCCCTTGAAATTTCTGGAAACAGATAAATCATAGTCTTTTAAATAAGGTGACGTATTTTTTATCAAATCTAATAATATGTAAACACACAAATATATAAAAAATATGTAGAGACCAACAAAGAAAAAACAATTCTATAACAACCCCAACTTTCCTAATGGTTTACTTCGATTTGTGCAGCTTCCATTACTAGCATAAGAAACTAAAAGTAATTGTAAGAAAGAAATGGCAACAGCTAAGAGAGAATATAGTGAAACCAGAAAACGTACAGAGTAGTAAATAATAGGTAATTAACAATTTCCTACTATCAAACAATATTGGGTCGTTTGCAGGCAACCGAGATTACTAACAGGCAGCATGCATACTGCAGATTTATCCGACATAAGTCCAGTACAAACAGACAAAAGTTTATAGAAACTAAAAGTAATTGCAAGAAATTGCATCAGCTAAGAGAGAATATAATGAAACGACGAGAAAACCTCGTGAAGCACAGAAATAGGAGCTAATCAATTCTAGAAACTCTATAACAGTGTAGTAAATAATAGGTAATTAACAATTTCCTATCAAACAATATTGGGTTGCTATGCTTTTCTGTTTGTCTTCCTGAAACTCTAGTTTGGACCTCCTGATGTTTCTTTACAAGCAGAAACCATACATATGATCTGAAAATCACTCCTTCTCAAATACATGATGTCATAAAAACCCAGACACCTCAAAAGCATGTGTACCCGATCTCATCCCGGTTGTGCTATTAAACAAATGCTCCACTGAGTTAGCTCCAGTTCCTTCTAAACTTTTTAAGAAATGCCTTAACAAATCAAGCTTTTCTGACTGCTGGAAAATTGCTTATGTCGTACTAGTTTACAATAATTCTAACGAAAGACCTGACCCATAAAATTATCACTCCATGAGCCTCTCTTTTTTCACCAAAATATTTGAATCCATAATTTAGCAAGCTTTCGTATTGCACCTTACAGTTGCTAAATTTTTATCGAAATAACAAAATGGATGTAAGCAAGCCCGTTCTACTGCAGGTATTCTAACTGTAATCTCTGAATGTATATACCATGCACTGGATAAGGCAGGGAAGGTAAGACAGTAGCCCTAGATATATATAAGGCTTTTGGCAGGGTATGCCACAATGATCTTATGAGAATCAGATCCTATGCTTTACTGGACGAATACTTAACATAATAAAATAAGAGAAGCATAAACGTTGTTCTTGATGGTCGTAAAAAACAATATGATATTAATATTAATATGGTATTATGAAAATCAGATCCTATGCTATTACTAATACTTAACATAACAAAATCCTTATAAAATAAGAGAAGCATCAAGGTTGTTCTTGATGGTCGTACCTAAAAACAATTCGATATTAATGTGGGTGTACCTCAGGAGTTGATCCTCGGACCTTTATTATTTCTGATATTAAAAAATGATAAAATTGTCTCTGGGATTGATATGTTTGCTGACGGCACATCACACTATAACAGGCAAGAAGGAAAAACGAATGAACACATAGCGAAGGCAATGATAAAAACCCTAAAGAAAGATCTCTAGTTTATAGTTGAATGGGGACAACATGAATGGTTACATTCAATGCTGCCAGACTAAGCTTGTTTCCATTAATAACAAGAAACCTTCCCAACCACCATTAGCTATGACTAATGGTACATTACCTGAAAGTATGTTGCTCAAATTCCTCGGCTCAACGGTAACAGAGAACATAAGCTGGAACAGATACATCTGCTGCAAGAAACGTAAGCTGTCTCTACCGTGCTAGAAAGTTACTTACTCCTGAAAGTATCCTATACCTCTGCAAGGCCACCAGTCGCTCATGTATGCAGTATTGTTGTTGCATTTAGGCTTGTTCATCTGTGAACAGTCCCTCACTCCTGATTCCAAACAAAGTTGCCAACCTATCAGCTAGGCTTCAATCACTGTGTCATTGAATAAATATTTCATCCCTCTTAGAAATAAATACCTCTGACATCCTGACAAGCAGCTTAATCCTACCTTTACACAGAAGAGATCCTCAGATGCAAAAAAGCTTTCTACTCTAGAATTGTTAGACTTTGGAATTCCTTTCCAGGTTCATGTATTCCCAATTGACCTGACATGCAGAAGTTAAAGTGTAATGCAAACAGACATCTTGCTGCTCAACCCCTCCATAGTATTTCTGCAATTTATGGCCTAGTTGGTAGCCCCTACATCAAAGTAGCACCGTGCCTTGTTTGAGATAAAATGCAATACAAACTGTTGCAACTAGTTGTGTATCGAAGGCCAGTTTGTGTGTGTGGTGGTCCAGATGAATGTGGCAGTGTATCATGGGCCACTTCCATCTGATATTGTAGCGTGGACCAGTTGTGGTCAGAGCAGTTAATATATAACGAAAATGTAATGATGCCAGACGATTTTCACATTTTGCAGAAATGAAAGCACATGCTCCATAGGAAGCCCCACTTCCGCAACGTATTACTCGAGAAAAATGACTATCACCAAGATGTCACCTATGAGATCATGAGATCATGCAGGGTGTAATAACAGTGTGAAGAACCACAGCAATAAATATGAAATGTACTAATTATATTTTGTTAGCAAACAAATATTACATAAAGAAATACTAATTATATTTTGTTAAAAAACAAATATTACATGAAGAAATACTAATTATATTTTGTTAAACAAACAAATATTACATGAAAAAATATTAATTATATTTTGTTAACAAACAAATATTACATGAAATGTACTAATTATGTTTTGTTTACAAACAAATATTACATGAAAAAATACTAATTATATTTTGTTTTTCAACCAATAACGAATTTCTTAACTTTTTAACAAGTATGACATGGAGAAGTACTAATTATAATTGGATTTTCAACACTAGCGAATTTGACTTTTTTATAAGGATTACATAAACTACTGATTATATTTTCTTTTTCAACAAAAAAAAAGTTGTGGACTTTTTAAATAGTATACGTTTAAAAGTTAAATATTATCACATGAAATCTATCCTGTATTTGTTTTACATGAAAAAGTATTAATTATATTTTGCTTTTCAACATATTTGTTTAATAAAATACATTTACATTTTAATAAAATACGTTTAAAATGAAATATTATCACATGATTATTATTTTATACTTTCAGAGATTGCAGCAATCGACATAAATCAATTATTTGATTAGAATGGATCTTCATTATTCGTTGAGGATAAAAGAAACTCATAACATAATGGAAAATTGAAAATAAAAGAAAAAATGCATGGAAAATTAAAAAATTCAAAATATCCTACATCTTTAATGTTTAAAATATACAATATTTATTTAATATCTTAACAGAATAAACATTGGCTAAGACTAAAATCAGTACAAATTGTGTTGAATGGAAGAAGAATGAGCTCTTGGAGTGAAGGGATATTGTTCAGACAGTTCGGACCTGATGATGTTGAGACGTGTATGTAAAGACATATAACACAAATATATAATACAATTCCACTTTACCTTTCTGTAAGAATCATAAGACACAAGTCGAACTTTACAAAAAACACTTGATGGTTTATTTCGTCACACGGCCGTGTTTCCATCACCAAGAATTCAAAGTGTCACATTTTTTTCTTGAAGTGACGTCTCGCTTCTAGACGTCTGACTCTCTCTGAGTTTTTTCACTGACTGTTTAACTCTGAAGTTTTTTCTCTATTCCTAGAACTTTCTATTTTCTGTGACATCATACACATGTTAAAACATGTGCCTTCTTTAACGTGTTTTGGACATGTGTGTCCAAAAATTTTCCTATTTCTCAGTAACCTATTTTTCCAATATGTTAAACATTATCTTATAAGCTGCATTCTTTCAATTTAAAATTTCATAACAAACTTGATAGTTAACATTCTTTCCTTGAAATATCTATATTCTAAACAAATGTATGTTTTACATTTTTTAAATTCTTTCACGTAATCTATTTCTAAACCAAATTACGCGGTTCGAATTTGTCTATTGCTATTTCATTTTCATTTTAAACTAAATTCTCCATTTTTATACTTACATGAAAAGGGGACAACCCTTATCATGTAACAATTTAAACACGTACTATAGGCTAATAGTTTTATTACATTGTGTTTTAAGTTTGTTTTACTATATGCAAAGTGATATGGAAGAAAAACTACATTCTTGTAAAATATGTAATTCCTGTTTTACAAAGAAGTCACATTTATTGCAACACATGAAAACACACACAGAAGACAAACCACATTCTTGTGAAGTATGTGGTTCTTCTTTTACATGTAAATCAAACTTGTTGCGACATAAATTAGCACATACAGGAGATAAACCACATTCTTGTGAAGTATGTGGCTCTTCTTTTACACAGAAGTCAACTTTGTTGCGACATATGTTTACACATACAGGAGAAAAACCACATCCTTGTGAAGTATGTGGTTCTTCTTTTTCACGGAAGTCAAATTTGTTGGGACATATGTTAACACATACCGGAGAGAAACCATATTCTTGTGAAGTATGTGGTTATTCTTTTACAAGGAAGTCACATTTGTTGAATCATATAAAAACGCATACAGGGGAAAAACCACATTCTTGTGAATTATGTGGTTCTTCTTTCACACACAAATCAACTTTGTTAAATCATATTCGAACACATACAGGAGACAAACCACATTCTTGTGAAGTATGTGGTTCTTCTTTTACATGTAAGTCAAATTTGTTGCAACATATGTTAACACATACAGGAGAGAAACCACATTCTTGTGAAGTATGTGGTTCTTCTTTTACACGGACGTCACATTTGTTGCGACATGTGTTAACACATACAGGAGAGAAACCATATTCTTGTGAAGTATGTGATTCTTCTTTTGCACAAAAGTCACATTTGTTGCGACATATGTTTACACATACAAGAGATGAAACGGAAAAGTGATTGTGTTCTATGACAAAGTCATACAGGTGGGCAGATGCATAAAAGACAAAGCTATCAAACCAGATAGTGTAATATGGAACAAGCCTGAAACAACTGCGCTCATTATTATTACAGTCCCAAATGATTTTGGTCTTAATAGAGCTGAACGGGAAAAGATAACAAAATATCAGGATCTAAAAACGACATGGTTTCTGAAAGAAATAAACATTATACCAGTTGTGATAGGAGCAACTGGGTTAATAAAAAAGAACCTTCAGAAATACTTAGAAGCAATCCCTGGAAGACCAAGCTGTAACGAGATACAAATATCAGCCATAAAGGGAACAGCATCTATTCTTAAAAGAGCCCTCGGATATAAATTTAAATCATAACAGAATCAAGTGTTGGCTCAAGGAGGGATTTACCCCTTGATATCTTAAAACTTACTTAGGTTAAATAAAAAAAGAGACGAACCACATTCTTGTGATTTATGAGTTCTTCTTTTACACAGAAGTCATCTTTGTTGCGACATATGTTTACACATATGGGAGACAAACCACATTCTTGTGAAATATGTGGTTCTACTTTTACACAGAAGTCACATTCGTTGCCACATATGTGAACACATACAGGAGAGAAACCATATTCTTTTAAACAATTTGATACTTCTTTTACATGTAAGTCAAATTTGGATATAAGAAATAGACGTTCGACTTATAAATAGATGTTTGACGCCACTATTCAACAACATGACCTCTAAAGACATACCTATGAGAAATCAGAGAAATTGTATTCTTATGTCAATTCATCGGATTAAACGATGAATCAATTATCTAGTGTTTCCTGTCGCCATGACGATTTGGAATCTAAATTTGATTTCTACACTGGACTTTCTGGTGCTAGTATTTATTTTCTCCGTCTTAAGTTAGGTTGAAATCTGCCTGACAAGAACATCTAAGAAGCCAACATGGTAATAACCGAACATCAAAAATTCAACATTGACTCATGTAACATACACACCTGCATACATGCATACATACATACATACATATATGCATATATGCATACATACATACAAATATGCATACATACATATATGCATACATATGCATACATACATACATACATGATGATTGCAACGTCTTGTCAGACGAGTCCCACTCCCTCAGACATTAAAAATCCAGGAGCCCAAATGTCTGAGGGAGTATCTATACAAATATGATGTTACAGAGTCTTAGCTTTGTACGACAGCTAAGTCTCTCTCTCGGTTCAAAATGTTGAGATCCAGCAACAAGCAAGAGCAAGATAGCCAGCAACAAATTAAACTGCAGACCAGCTTAATGCGGGTACTGGTCTTCCACTTTATGTTTTTTTTTAAATCAGAGATTTGCTTCTCCTAGAAAGGTTGCCTTCACCATGGCTTACGGGAGCCCTCTCTACCCCAATACACATATACACACTAACAAATTTACACGGTGCTAGTTGGCCATTGACCCAGAAAAAGAGTTCATTCGCCCTTTGGCGGTTTACATACATACATACGTATATACATACATATATACATGCATACATACATATATACATACATACATATATGCATATATACATACATACATATGCATACATATATACATGCATAAAAAGTGCTATTTATTCAAGTCGACGTCTGTGCACGTAGATGGCTTTTCAGTCCAGCTGTACTCTTGCACAATCATTCATAAATATGTCAGGGAACTCACCAGTATTTGGTGGTGTTTGTAGACGTACTTTATCATGCATCGTTAAGTGTCTTGTCAAACCACTTGCAGATTTACAGATCAACCCATGGATATTACAACAATACATTGGTCGTCTGGGTTAAGTCGTGCTTAAAATTGTATGATTTCACTTTTTCATGAAATAAACAGCGTTAGCTAGAAGAGCCCTGCCTCATATTGTACATTTCAGTTTTTGTTGAACGACGGTAGAAACTGTTATTGTTTTTTAAAACGAAATTACATTTATTAAAAACCATGATTTCTGAGTAACTTTTTTTTTCCAGAAAGATAAAACCCTGAATTTTATCATATAGAAAACAGAATAATGTAAAATTTTTTCTACTATTTTTAATTAAATTTTAAATATCAAAATTTCCCCAAAAGTTAACAATTGACATTTTTTGTCTTGCACAAAAAACATATATAAATATTTTTATAAAAAGGTTTTTGAAAGAATTAAGTTGTTTATTTTTAGTCTAACTAAGATTTAGGGTGATTTTCTATGAATATATGCAAAAATATTATAATATAAGTACCTGGATTTCAAATAATATATATAGGAAACTAGTTACTTCGCATCGAGTCCAAATCGACAATATTTACGTTTGTGTTTAATAAAAAGCAAACTATGGAAGACCAAACAGGCCGAAAAAAACTTATTTTTCAGTGATGAAAATTTCAATGTATTATTAACGCTGAGGGTGACCATTTGTATGAGTTTGGTTTTTAATGTGTATGTGTGGAGGTTAGGCTCACAAAAATGGGGGGGGGGGGGTAAAGCAGAATAAAAATTACAATTGACCCAGTCTAGAAAGATTTCTCCTTCATTGAACGAGGAAGAACTGTAGGGGTTTTTTGACTACATAAGCAACCCCGAGGCTGGCCAGTACGAGATGGGTGACCATTTTGATGAGTTTGGTTTTTAATGTGTATGTGTGTGGGGGGTCAGGCTCCCCCAATGGGGGGATGGAATTCAAAGCAGAATAAAAATTAAACTAAACTACATAAGCAACCCTGAGGGTAGCCAGTACCAGATGGGTGACCATTTTGATGAGTTTGCTTTTTAATGTGTACGCGTGTGGGGGGCTCAGGCTCCCGAAAATGGGGGGGCTTCTTCCTGACAGGTTTTTCAAGAGATTCACGCATAATTCACAATTTTAAGTGTGATATTCAGTCATAAAATCCGAAAACCAATTAAAATCAACTTTAGAAAAACAAGTGCTCCGTTGGGCAACATCAGCAATTGGACAAGAATTTATTCTAAGCTTCCTTTTGTGTAATTTTGACACTGCAAGTGTACGGGCCATACTAAAATAATAACTTTATTTAGAATGCCATTCTTTACATGGGGGTAGGTGTTCCACTATTCAGCACTTTCAGCTAAGGTTTAACCATTTTTTTACGGTGCGTATTTTTTGCAGTATAAAAAAAAGTACTGTTTCTAGTTTAAAATTAATTTTTCGCTATAAAGTTTCGTTTATGGCAGACGGACGAACAAATGTCCGCTATAGTTTCGGTAAAATAAAAATAAACACGTGTAATAATAAAAATAATAAATTTTTATTTACCATCCATAATTTTGTCTCGCAATGAAAAGAGAAACGTCTCGTTTCTATGTGAGTGTTGACCAACATAAATTGTACTGATTCACGCTTGCACCGGTTTTGGCAGTCATGGAGATTCAACAAAATTATTTCAGCACGTATGGTCCACCGTAGTCGAAAGGCGGCAAACGTTAGCAAATGGGATCGAAAAACTGATGATATTTTTTAACACAAAGGGCACAATATGTATCGATTTTTTTTTGTATCGATTCTTCAAAGAATTCCGTTTAATAAGGATCATGCATTATTCGGCTAAAAAAATTTATTAATTTATTTATCAAAGATTTTAAAATGGTTTTTTTCGCATAAATATTCTAAAAATTTTTTTTTTTTGCTTAGCTTAAATTAATTATTTTACTTAACATATTCACCGAATTTCACACTCCAAAAGTCAAAAGCGGAATAATTAAACACAATCAAAGTTCTGATATTAAGACGTCAAAAAAAGGTATGTAAACAAGTGTTTTTTTTTTAATCTATAATCCTGTCCCTTACAACAACGGAATATGTTTTGTCAGATGATTATTTTAAGCATATTTGTTCCCACTTCAAAACAAGGGGGGTTGTAAGCAAAAAAAAAATATATATAAATATCGTTTATGAAAAATAAGTACACTGTTATAAAGTTCATTCTTCTCTTAATAATCGCTGAAAATTTCGTATTGATTCGATAATTACCTGATTTTTGGTAGATTTTTAAAAAGACGGTCCGTCAAAAAGTACTTACCTGCCCCCCCTTCCCCAGTTTTGGCGGTGCCTAGTTTGAATTTACTAGTTATTCCTGTCAAGTATGTGCTTCTTTTAACAACATAAAAAGATCAACAGTTTGAATTTACTAGTTATTCTTGTCAAGTATGTGATTCTTCTTTTAACAACATAAAAAGATCTCTTTGAGTGACTGAAATGGTGCGTAATTTTCTAGCATATGCTACGATGCACTATCATAATAACAAAATCGTATATATTTTGCATAATTTGACTCGTTAGATTGGTTTCCGCCAAGCATTGGGATGGACACAAAGTAATTTTCAAAACAAACAATAAAAATTAATAAAAACCTCAAAGGACTGAACAATTTTTATTTGTTTTATTTTTTTTTCAACAACATTGTTTTCTTTTTTCAACAAGATGAATGTTATTATTGATGTTCACCATTTGGTCATTTGAAGCAGTAAGATTACCGTATGTTGCCTCAGCGATTATCCCTGTTAAGAGCTTGTAGTTTGTTTTAAGACAGCAGATTGGTCGATATTGGTTAGCCATGTTGGTTGGTGTCCTCATTTTTGGGAATAGGTGATGTACTAGCTTCAGTAAGCAACTCAGGAAGCTCTTTATCACCACTAATGATACTATTGAATGCCGTGGCATTAAAGTGATGATAAAATGCGTTAAGTTTTTTCAGCCAGAAATTCGGTATGTGGTCTATTCCTGGGGTCTGGAAATTAATGTATTGATCTACCTTCCTGCAGACAGCTTCTTTGGTAATTTTTAAAGCGGGCATCTTTGTTTTCTCCTTGTTCTCATTTTGATGGTATTCATCCAATGTTTTTCTGCATGCATTTTATTGTCCTCATGGGGAGCTCACCTTTATTTCTTCTCTAATGAGGCTTTTATAGACAATTCTTGAGTTTGAAAGCAAAAAGTTTATCTTTTTTTTGCTTCAAAGTTTTTGGTTTTATTTCAGCCTGATGTTCTTAACTGCGCTGGGATTTGGAGGAAATAATAAGTTTTCAACTTATTCACCTTGTTATTTAGTTTTTCCCCCTGAAATGCAGATATCCGGATAGTGTCCTTACAGAGTTTATCTATTCTCTGCTGGAGTTTTCATTTCCAGGCTGGGTTATATGATTCAGTCTTCACGTTTCCTCTTGTACTCCTCTAATGTTGGGGAAGGAGTTTTACCTGAATAAATCATGCTGCCAATAATATTGTATGATTTATTTCAGTCAATGTTGCAAGGGCATCCTTGACTTTTGAGACAAGCGTCTTGAAGGCTTTATTCATATTACTTATTACCAGTCTGGATCGATCTTCAATATCCACACATCATGCCACTTCTATCCTGTTTGCCAGCTCTTCCTTTTCTGCCAACTGACCGCATCCAGTGTCACATGTTCAAGTGGCACATACTGTTGGCATTTTTGCCCAAATTTAAATTGTATTGAGACTGTTGGGAGTGATCTCTGGGGAGCTGTTGCATTATTTCATGGAGTGACACAAATATGCTTTCGATTTGCAGTCGGTGTGTTTTAACATATGTCTTTTTAAATTGCTTTTCGGGGAAAATGTTGAACTGCAAACTTCACAGGATAGAGGCTTTTCACCAGTGCGTGAACATGTGTTTTTCTTTTATTTTACTTATTTTACTTTTGTTAGTTTGAATAGATCAAGGGGCTCCTTCCTGAAGCTAACACTTGAATCTGTTGGAGTTTAAATTTATATGCGAGGGCTCTTTTAAGAATAGACACTGTTCCCTTTATGGCTGCTATCTGTATTTCCTTACAGCTTGGTTTTCCAGGGATTGCTTCTAAGTATTTTTGAAGGTTCTTTTTTAGTAAACCAGTTGCTCCTGTCACAACTGGTGTAATGTTTATTTCTTTCAGAGACCATGTTGTTTTTAGATAATATTTTAGGTCCTAATATTTTGTTATCTTTTCCCTTCTGTGACGTCGATAATGAGTGCAGTCCTTTCGTGCTTGTTCCATATTACTATATCTGGCTTGATGGCTTTGTCTTTTATGTATCTGTATGTCTTTGTCGTAGAACACTGTCACTTTTCCATTTGGTGTTATCGGTGGTGGTTCATGTTCCCAGATGTTCGACGACCTATCTAGTTGCATCTCTCCACAAATCTTCCAGTATAAGTATGTACATATTTTGTTGTGATGGGCAGTGTAATCACCATCGGCTAGAAGGATCTTGCATTCAGACATTAGGTGGCTTGGGCTTTCAAAGCTGAGTGACAGAATCTGCATTGGTCGGGGTTTTGTAGACCAGCCATTTTCTTAAATCCATTTGTGAGTAAGCCTTGGTTTTGTGCAGCTATAATTAATCGTTCTTCATCAAATGGAAACTTGTCACTTTTAAGCCATTGTAGTGAGGCCTCCTTGTCAATGTAGCTCTGGTTCAGTTCTTCCATGAACCTGCCTGCTCTCTTTTGTTGTTGCCATCCTTCTAGTCTTGTCTTCAGTTCCCTTTTAGTATACTCCTTTCTCTTCTTTCAGGCGATTAGGGTTGCTGGGTTATCATATTCTTCTATTGTGTAGTCCAGTGTGTTACCACTGAAATTTTCACCGAGCTTTGTAGTTGACGTCTGCTGGGGCAAACATTTGGTGTGATGTTCATTCACCATTTTTATTTTGGGGTAAGAAGAACATTTGATATATTGGCCTATGCTTACCACTGAAGCTCGGTATGCGTGGTTTATTTCAGTGAGGCCTAAACCACCTTCAAATCCATAAGAGACAACAGGTATTGCCAAATGATTGATGGCAGTAATTTTGTTTTTTGCTGATAGTTCTGATGAGAGAATTTTTTCAAGTCGCTTGAAGTATTCTCCCTGTACTTTTTCTCTCATCTTTCCATGTTCAAGTGTCTCATTCTCCTCCACTCCCAGGTATTTATAAACAGCATCCTCTTCAAGGTCTTCAATAGAGCCATTGTCAAGATTAAGATGTTCTGATGCTGTCTTCCTTTCTTTATGGTGCATTTAGCGCATTTGTCGAATCCAAATTCTATGCAGATGTGCTCTGTATAATTTTTGACAATGCCTATCAGAGAGACAAGTTGTTTCTCGGATTCTTCATAGAGTTTCAAATCGTCCATAAAGAGTAGATGGTTTACTCTTTTATTTTCTTCCTTCTTTCTGCCCATGCTGAGATTTTATCCAGAATTGGATCGCTTAAGTAACTTACATAGTGGATCCATTGTGAGGTGGAAAAGGAGCGGTGAGAGGCTGTCTCCCTGGAATATTCCTCGCTTGATCTTTATGTTTGGGGTCTGTATCCTTCCTTCCGTGTGCTGTTTTTGAAGGAATGACGTAATACCAGTTTATTTATCCTTTTTGCTTCGAAGTGTTCGGTTTTATTTTTTATTTGTGCAGCTAAGGCTTTTATCGCAGCCTGATGTTCTGCCAACTTAGCTCTTAGCTGTGCTTGGTCATGAAGGGAATAATAAGTTTTTAACTTATTCACCTTCTTATTTATTTTTTTGCCTGGGGTTTCACAGGATAGGAATGCATATATTTGGGCAGTTTACTTTCGGAGTCTGTCTATTTTCTTCTGGAGTTTATGTTGAAGTGTGAGTTCTCATATGTTGCACTAAATTTGATTTTTCAGGACAGGAATATTGACACACTTGACAGGTATGTGGCTTTTCCCCAGTGTGAGTTCTCATATGCCTAAGTCTGATTTTTTAGAACAAGAATATCCACAAACTTGACAAGAATGTGGATTCTCTCCAGTGGGAGTTCTCATATGGTTCACTAACGTTGATTTTG